>NC_081413.1:97763177-98063177 GCF_030272615.1 Cryptomeria japonica | reverse complement strand
GGGCATCATTTCCGAACCTCACTGTTCCTCCATTGCAATCCTCCATGTTGAGTAATTTGCTTCTATCACCAGTCATGTGGTGAGTGCAGCCACTGTCGATCACCCATTCTCCACATTAGTTTGTGCTAGAAATCAATGCCATATCTCCTTCCTTTATGTTTTCCTCTTTGACTACCACAAAAGAAATGTCATCTTCATCAGATCTCTCTAATTCTTCATCAATGACTCCTTCTTCTACAAGATAACATTCCTTCTTTCTCTTGTCCCTATAACTTCTGAAATTATCCTTCCTGTCTCTATCATTGTCAGGCATCTTGAAGCAATATGACCTATCTTATTACAGGAGAAGCACTTTAAGGGTAATTTACCTTTGTATTTACCTTTACCTCTTGGCAATCTTCTCGCCAGTATAGCTTCAATTTCGTCTTGCTCCTATTCCTCAGAGAGCAGATTGTCACTCTCATGGGAATGACTGATTCTTGTAGTAGAACTACTATCGGTTTCTTTCCTTCTCCTTGTGGGTGCATGCATCATGGATGCTTTGAATGCAACATCAATCTTTGGTATGCTATTGTCATAATTGCTCAATTCAAAAGTAGTTATCTTACCAATCAGTGAGTCAAGAGTTACACTGACTGTTCCCAAGGATCTAAGTTCCTGGATAGCAGAGACCCTTATGGCATATTATGGTAGCAGAGTTCTCAAGATTTTGCTAACCACATCATCCTCCTCGAGTTTTCCTCCTGCACTTTTAATGGAGTTTACTACATCCTTTATCCTCTTACTATACTGCTCCATGTTTTCACTTTCCTGCATTCTCATCTCATCATATTTTCCTCTCAAGCTGTCTACTTTGTCCTTTTGAACATGGGGATCTCCCCCATAGACTGTCTTTAGCTTATTCCACATCTGAAAAGTTGTTTTCAAATCTTGTACCTCAGTAAATTCATTATCTGAAAGTGTGCTAACAATCAAATCCATAGCAGCAGTATTATCTTGCCTTTCCTTGATTTGTTCTGGAGTAAGAATCCCTGTAGGTTCATTGTACTTTGTGATCACATGATTCCAGTAGTGTTCACCTAGGGATTTTAAATAGAGTTTCATTCTTCCACACCATAAGATGTAGTTCTCCTTAGAGAACTTAGGACCCTCCTTACGCATCATCTTTGATCTTTCCCTAAGCTAGTTAAGCTTCTTTTGATTCTAGGGACCTGATGCTCTGATTCCAATTGTTAGTCCCAACCGGTGCTGAGAGGGGAGGGGTGAATCAGCACTTAATCAATTTTTCACAATTTAACTTTTATCTTAAATCTACATTCATCTAAGATCCAACAATATACTTAATCACTGAAGTAAAATATGCAAGCATGAAAAGTTGACAGTGACACCAAGGAGTAATCTCGTGGAAACCCAATAGGGAGAAAACCATGATGTGAGTAGGAACTCACAAAATTTGTGCTCTTCTGGAGTATGCCCAGTTAAGAGCCATCCATGTTAGGAGATTACAAAGATACTGTTAGATGCCACCCGGTTAAGGGATTTTGATCAAGGCCAGTTAGTACCTTTACCCTGTTAAAGGTAGCCTGGTTAGAGGACTTAGAACATCAGTTAAGATGTTACCTGGTTAAGGGATTTTACAATAAGGACCTATTAAAGTCCACCCAGTTAAGGGATTTATGTTGTAGTTGTTAGAAAGAAACAGATGGATGATCTGTTGAATTAGCTACTGATAGCTTGATCAGATCTCAATATGCATCCCACTCAATACACATCAGTTGTGTCTTCTCTGCACAACACCAATTTTCTTCTTCACCTTTATCTATTCACTCAGTCGGTCACCTATCCCTCAGCACTGCACTTTGTCGGTCCTCCAACCTTCAGCTCTGCACTCTATTGGTCCTCTGTCATTTAACTCTACCCTCAGCCGATTCTCTGTCCTTCGGCTCTGCACTCAATCGGTTCTCTATCTATCGACTCTACACTTAGTCAATCTACCTCACACACACACACTCAACTATGCTAACACCTCTTAGCATTTCCTCTCACTCTGCTCTTCACCTTGGATCGCCTTCAAATTTCACAATCAAAACTTTCTGAAAGAGATCAAGAACTCTTTATACATTTTCTATCGACACCTTCAAGCATATCCTCAATCAAATCAATCAAGGATTTAGAAATATTTCAATTTCAAAATCTCCCACTCTTTCTTTGCACACCTTATAGCAATTTCACCAAGTGTTCAACCAATTCTGCCACCGCATCTCCCAAAGATAGAAACTTTTGAGTCGTGTTCAGCCAAATAAATGCGAACCATAAAATCCGCATGCAATCATGCTTTACTACATGATAACTGAAAGTTGACCTTACCAACAAATGAATTGGCATAGACACAAGTTTACCAACTCATCCTTTGCCACCGCAACTGAATAACCGATCACCACTTCGAGATTTATGGTGATCACCTGTCTTCCTTCTATCATACCGGTGTACCAGTATGCAACTACACTTATTATATTACTGGTTCATCCTTTGATTGTCGGTTTGCATACAACTTCAAGTCTTCTTGTCTGAGTCACCTTTTGTGACTTCACCATCATCAAAGTGACCGATTTTCCTGAATGATAGACCAATTGGCTTAGTCTATTTTTGCTTGATCTGATTGAACCTTTGATCATTCAATACCAATGTTGCTTCCATATGTTGTAAGTCAACACCTTGGCTTACTGAAAAAACAACACTACTCTACCTATACCACTTCATCGGTTAGTGTCTTCACCGGTAAGTGTTGGACATCAATGGCAAACCTTAGCACATATACTGGTTCTCTAGATTGACCGGTTTTGTCAATGCCAACAATCCAACACGCCACATCCCTATCTTGTGAGGACAAGGGTGCCATACCCCTATCCAAGGGGGGATAGTGGCGCCACACCCCTATCCTACCCCTTTCTCCAAGGCAGAATGTGTACGGGGTGATGCAGAGGCCAAGGAAGAAGCTATTTTCGCAAGCTAAGCACTCTCCAGTCTCTTATCAGGCTAAAAGATTCGAGTTCGCATGCATGAGGACCCTAATGTAGTCAGAAATTGCTAGGGTCATAATTTAATGACATTACAATACCATTAAAACATTAGCCTTCAACAAGATTGGACTCATAAACTACCAAAATGTTGTTCACACCACGATGCTTGGACTTTATGAGTTTTTCTTAACACATGCAAATATGCAAATTGACCTTGCATTAGGTTTAGACAAAATTTAGAATCCTTAGAACATGTAGATCATACAAATATTATCTTTTCACAAGGAAACTTCAAGACTCAAAATCATATACTATTAACTATATTTTTCTCGCCACTTGATTAGTCTTTTATGCCAAAACCTTTTGTACAAATCTTTTCTTTTTGCTATAATTTTCACCGACAAAGGTGATATTTGATAAATTTATATTTATTAGAAATACATTTACATCTTGATTCCAACAAGTTGTTACAAGGATACATCTTATCTTGCCTTGGTGCATTTTTTAAGTCTATATATATTAAAATAGACAATTTTCATGGGAAATTTATTTTGAAATAAATTTTGATTGGTAGCTCAAAATTAAGTATTGTTTTATGCAAAAATTAATATTTTTACTTTTTCCACATATTGGACCTTATTGCATGGTAAAATCACTAAGTTATAAAGTGCCAAAACTAGAGAGTCACCTAATATTTCTTCAAGAGGGGTGTCTTGAGTCATGGCTTTGAGCACTTCCATGAGTCATGCTTTGAGCACTTTCATGAGTTGTTCCTTTGATCACTTCCACGAGTTGTGTCTAAGCACTTCCATGATTCATGCTTTGAGCACTTCCATATTCCTCTTCAACATTTTCCTTACTAGTACTCATTTTAGTAAGGTTTTCTTGACTTGTGTCTTTGATAACTTTCATGATTTGTGTCTTTAAACAATTCCACACCTTCTTGAGAAAAGCATCATTGGAGATGACCATTGTAGTTTAATGACATGGAATAAGATCACCTCAAACATCATATGTGATAACATCACAATAATTTGGAGATAAAAAACTTAGTCTAATGACATGCATTAAGATCTCCTCATCTATTACTACCTTTTGAATTCAAAGTTAGTTCCTTGAGAACATCCAAAGATTCATTTCAGTGGGACATCACTTCTATTGTTTCTATTCTACATAATTTGTTGCATCATAATTTAGAGGCACTCCACAAAGAGCATCCAAAGGTTATTTCTAATAGAAAAAACTATGGAGAATTTAAACATCATCTTATGGGGACTACATAGTCTCTTTTTTCTCTCCTATAGAGGGAACATTGTATATTTTGTATCATCTCTCTTAGGGGAAAAGTTTTTCCCATTGGTTTTTCTTTCTTTATCTATTTTATGAGAATGGATTGTACATGAGTACCTAATATGGAAAGTAGTTGGGACCCATTATCATAATCATCATCATTATTGTTTATATTACTTCTTAAATTGTGATTAAGGGGGGTGCTAGTGTAAATAGAATCATTCCATAATAAGTTAGTTGCCATCACTTTCTAGATTGACCTATCTATACATAAGCTTAAGTTTACTTCATTATTTTAGTGTTTTGTCTCACCTCATGTTGTTGAGATATTGTAGCATTGTAAATTGTATCCACATATAATTTTTTCCTCGCTTAGACCTCACCTTAGCACTTTGGCTTTCAATGCTTGATGCTTGTTCTGATTTTGCTCACACCACCTACAAAATCATATTTCTACCTTCTTCCATGTCTTCCCTCCAAGTCTAAGTCAGGACCAAGGCATTGGGTACCCTAGTCCTCTCAATTAGGATGCATTTTTGGTCCTTATAAATGGTCATCTCAAATGAGTGGGAAATTTGATCCCGTGTTAGCCTACTCTATAAATTCAATTAATTTTTGGGCAGTCAAGTATTAATGGAGGTCTACCCTTCTCATTTGAAAAGCTAATCTAACAACTCTAATTCAATTCAAGTGAGCAAGAAATCAGTCATTTATCAAGAATTGGAAAAGAAATAAAGTTAATCTATAAGCATTCAAGATGGCATCCATGATCAATTTTTTATGAAGACATCCTAAATCCCTTGCATGATAATAAAAAAAACTTCATCAAAGTATACATTTCAATTACAAGCATTTTATTTCAAATCTAGCCTTTCCCTCAAAAGGAAAGCATCTTTCTATAATTTCCATTTCAATTACTATTTCAATTTCAAGTTTAATTCGTAAACCTGGGTTTGACCTAAGGCAAACCCCTATCTACAATAATTTTTTCCTCTCTTTCTATGTGTAAAAAAATAGCTCAAGAGTTGTACTCAAGGATTCTGATAGAGTTGACAACGACAAACAACTTCACCTTTCAACAAAGTGAAATTTGGAGCACCAAGGAGAATCTATACTACCTAGTACCAAAAAATCAAGCTGAACTTTTGGGAATATGTTTTAAACATATTATTTTTCCTAGATCTTAGTTTGTGGCTCTGTGGGATATCTGTAGTAGTCTGTTTTTGCCAAGTTTCTTTAATCGTTCATTGTTTTACCCTAATTTCACAATTACCTTCCAATTTGAAGAGGGTAACTAACAATAACTATTGAATCTAATTAGAATTTCAACCCTTTCCCTATTTGGATTGTGGCTAGATCTATTGGATTTGCCCCTCTTTCAATGTGTTGTCTAGTTTAACTTGTTAGTGGTTTTATTATCTTAATTTAAACCCTAATTTCAAATTACACCCAATACATTTTGGTGAATGCACTGACTTTGTGACACGCCTCTTGCACACACACTTTCCACTCACTAAAACACATGTCAAGTGAGTTAACAAGTGTCTCGTCTTTGGAAGGATATTCAATCACTATGTCTAACTTTCCTACCTAAATTATCTTGGCTATATATGCAAGGCTACTTTGTACATTACACACACACTTCTAATCAATCAAAGAGATCCTATATTACATTTTTGTTTTTGGTCTCATAGATTGAGTGTGCACTTTCTTGACTTGCGTGACTTGTTGATACTAGAATTAAAGTAGAGGTCTTGAAAACACTAACATGGCATTAGAGCAATACAAGATCTAAATGATTTATTAGAAGTGTGTTCTTTCTTGACTTATGTGACTCATTAGTACTAATATTCAAGTAGAGATCTTGGCAAGCACTAACATAAGAAATAAATAACACAATAAAAAAAATCATCATAATATAAAGAGGTTTCTTAAGAAGATCACTTTTAAGAAAAAAATATAACCTTTAAACACCAAAATATTGTATATTGATCAATAACAATATTAGTTATATAATCTCGACAAGGATCCTCCAAAGGAGACAACACTACTACTCATATTTGGAGTAATAATAACAAAATAATATATACAAAATACATTGCATAAGCTCCATCCCAAACACCCAATAAATAGATAAACTAATACATGAAACCAAAATGGAATCATGATAACATGAGCTCAAATTCCAAGAAGTGTTCTTATGCTAAATATAGCATGCCTCTTACACATGTCATAATTATCCTCCCAACTTGGTGACTATAATTTCTTATCCAAACTCTTCAAATATACTTTATGGTATGCCATATATTGGTGAAACATGTATAGTTTCCTCCAGTAACTATCTTGTGTGTTATACATTCTCTTACATTTTTAATGTGATGTCTACCTTCTAGAGGCTATAAATTTTGATTTGGGAAGTGGTTTGATCTCATTTTTCAACACAACTTAGATATCAAAGAGCTCCACATCATCATAACCACTTAAGCTAGGTAAAATCTATTTCAATCATTTTGAAAGCCAAAAGAGACCTCTATAACCCATAAGTTATATTTTAGTTCTCGAGCAACATTAAGATGTGAGAGTGAGACACCTTTCTTAACAAGGATAACAATTACATAATCATACTTCTTAGTGGATAAATTTATTTTAACAAATCAGTTGGATAATTTTATTAATTTACAAAATCCTACATAACTTGTAGATATGGATTCAAGTAAACCATATGATTGCACTCTTTCCTTTGATGTTTCTCAATTTTATAGCATGAAACTACAATGAATAATGAATCCAAATTTCATTTTGTAAGCATTTTTAAATGGAATTTCCAAGCTGGACATGAGGGGGTTATATTGATGAATGAATCAAGGGATAGGAGTACATTACATGGATACATATCTTAGACTCTTGACAAGTGCAAGAGGAGGTAGGAGATGTTTGATCAATGGATGGGATTTTCTTAAAATTCAATATGGAATAGAGATGTGTGAAAGTGGAAATGGATTAAAGATATAAATGAAGGGTGGAGATTAATAGATGAAATGGAGGGTCAATATTCTTTCATATTGTATGTTCACACATATGTGAGCAAGGATTATGGACAAGTGATTTGAGAAGACATTATAAAGATGAAGGATCCAAATGGTTAGCTTGGTTTTGAAGTGGATAGTGGAGATTAAAGGATAGATACATTTGGCCTATAGTGGTATGAGGTGAAATTTTAAATTAGAAGAAAATGTTATAAGTTAATTAATTAGATTAATCAATCAAATAAGAATATAATATTTAATTGATAAGTTGGAGGAATTTAATACTAAGGTTAATTAATTAAGTGGCTTTAATTAATTAACATTAGGGATGTGTTTAGAAGATCAAGTTTGATTTATTGGTTAGGTTTGGTTGAATTTATTAATTTTAATGGAGAATAGTTAGTCTAAATATAATTAGCCAAATTAATTAATTAATAGTTTATTTAATTAATTTATGAAAAAATGATGTAGAGAAATGTAATCAAATTTGGGGTGTCTACAAATAGACATATTGATCAATGACTTAATAATGTGCAACTTTAGGTCCCTTTGTAAATGTTATTCACCTATTGCATCATACATTTCTACCCACCTACCACTGATCCATATTCTTATATTAAAATAGACATATACTTTCACCCTACCCACTTATTTATCACTCTTATGTGCACACGTATTTCCATGCACATGGAGTTCACTATTATCTATTACCTTTTTTATCCTAGGACTAGTTCATGTTCATGAGGTTTCCCTCATTGTCATGGATAATTCTTTCCCAAATTTAAATTTGTAAATTAAAATTTGATTGATTTCCCACATTTACCCTTTTAGACTAGGGATGACTAAACACAAGTTTGCATACAATATGTGTCCTTGTATTTAAAGGTAATTCAATAAACTCATTTTATCTTGAAAATTCAAGAAAAAATTGAATAAGCTTCACATGTACACATTTAAATTGGTTCTCCAAAATAATATAGCTTTGTGTATTCATCCTTTAAGTAACTGCATGATTGACGATTGTTATACCTGATCATTTATTATTTAGGGATTGATATAGCTGAAAGTTCCTTGTGGTGTTATGACAATCCTTTAATTTATTTAGGAAATGTAGAGGAAATCAAGATACAACTAGTGAAGTTGGTAATAAAATTCTAAATATATAGATGACTAGTTTGTGAGTACAATAAAATTTAATGGATGTTGATTCATCCCCAATAATCAAACTCATCCCTACATAATCACAACTAAGTATTCTAATTAGTAAGTGGTTTTTCTAGCTTATTATTCATCATCCTTGATCTCAAGGATCATCAAATTTTGATCTATATTAGAATTATTTTATTCTCCATTTACCAAGTTAAGTGCATTTATTTTCTATTTACATTCCAATATATTTTATTATAAAAAATGATAAATATTCAATTGGCATTCATGTATCTAGGTTAATTTTTTTTATTTATATGCATTTCCTTGGATTAGCCTAGGTTATATGTACAAATATTTATTTTTCTCTTCTAATCTTGCAATTTTAATCATAAATTATCAATGTCCAACTATCACCTATTTACCTAGTTTATTTGTGCTTATTTGTATGCATTTGGTTGGATTAGACTATGTTGCATTAAGAAGGCTCTATTTTCCTTTTTTTTTTGGTTAATAAATGGAAACTAAAGGAAGAAGTTGTACATCAAAATAATACCATGCCATTGTAACAATAAGCTAAAATAAATAATGGATAATAAAATAAATACCTAATATTGCACCTATTGAACACATATTATTACTAAGCACAAATAAATACAACTTGATAGTAATCATGCAATACATATAACCCACTTGAATGTAAATGAATAGTTGCTATTCTCAACATTGAAAAAAATATGATAAGTTAAATTCGATCTTGAGTACCTCCACATAAATCGCATGTTATATTATCATATTCACAATTCTAAATAGATAAGCATAATTAACTCTTAAACACTAGGACATGTTATTGTAGATGCCTAAAACTTGTGCATCTAATTAAATGAATTTTATTTGTTTAATTATTTATATTTCACCTATTAGTTAAACCAAGGTTTAATTAATGTCCCCTTTTCTTCTATCTAGCTGTTAATTAAATACAACATTTGATTAAATCCCCCTTCTTCCATTAATTGAATAAATTCTATTTATTTAATTAAATTCTCTTTCCACATTTTAATTGACTTTACATTTAATTAAAATCATTTGTTCTATATAAATAAATTAAATTTATTTATAACCCCCCACCCCCCCCCACCCCCGCACTTGCATTCTCTTACAGTTTCCATTAAACTCCTAATCATTCTTCTAGAAGCCCTCAAATCCTACTTAATGAGCTTAATTCTTCTAATCATATCACATCCCTAAATTTGGGAAATTCACTTCTCAAATTTGGAAGAAAGTCTTCTAAATGCATTTAAGACTTTATCGTTTTCAACAAGTTAACTTGTTGAGTTCCCTAAATTTGTAAGCCTCTTACAAATTAGCCCCCAAAGTCTTCCAAACCATTAATGGTTAACTCAACCTTCCCCCATGGTTAGAGAATTTCTCTCTAACTCAACCCCTATCCAACCCAAGGGTCACATCAAGCACTCATGGCTTTGACCTTGGTTATCTTATTTAACCCTTGCACAAGATTTTACCCCTTGGGTAAAAGATTTATCCAATGGATAACCCTAACCTAACCCTAACCCTAACCTTACCTCCTAAGGTAACCCCCATGTCTTCTCAGGCATTTAATGCACCCTTATCCCTCCTCTCAAGCCTCCTCATGCTGACACATGTCAACATGGGATTGGGTTGAAAACATCACATGGATTGATAACTTTCAATCTTGACCCTTCTTAAGCCAACTCAATCTTGACCATCCATTTGATCATTTCTTCTATAAATAGATCTCATTTCCTCCATTTTAAGAATCCAAGCCTTCATGCATCTAATTTATAGTCTTATTTCATCAAGCATATTAAGCCTCTCTTTGAAATGATTTTACTTGCATCATAGCATATATTTCATCATAGCTTAGATGTATCATGTTAATCTCATATCATGTTAGCTACATATCATCTTAATATCACCTTCATATCATGTTCATGATAGCTTAATCTCACACTAATCCTCTCATTTTGCACCATATCATAGTTTCATATCATTATCTCATCACTAGGATCTTAGTTGCATTCATTTATATCTTAGATCATACTATATCTCGCATTCTTTGAGTACTCATCCCAAGATCAAGTGCTCTTCCAAGCTCAGAGCCACCTTGAATCTAAGGAATCCTTGGAGATAGAGGACAATGGAACGTGCGTAGATTTTGGTTTCATATGCTTGTTTTATGATTTCTAACTTCTAACATAATGTTTCATTGGTGTGCTTGACTTGTTTCTCTCATTTGTAAGATTCCACACTTCAAGGCATACATTTTTGGTGCCCACCGTGGGGCATAACCCTATTTTTAGACATGTCTAACTTTTTTTCCACATGATGATCTACAGGAATTTTTGAACACACATTTCCTTAGTTTGACGCATACATCATATTCTGTAGTGCATTCATACCTTGTTCTAGTGCATTCATACCCTGTTCGAGCGCATACCTACCCTGTTCTGGCACAACTGTAACCTGTTCTAGCGCATTTGTCCAGTTCCCTAGCGCATATACACTTTCTTCTAGCACCTTTGTGTTGTCTTGTAGCGCATAAGTACTATTTTGTAGCGCACTTGCTCTCTGTTCTAGCGCATATGCAACAAAATAGAAAATTTGTAACAAGGTTTTAGAAATTTAGGCTTGTCTAGCCCACCAAGATTTTACAAGTTGGTAACTGATTTTTCCTTGCAGGTTTTAATAGTGGTTTTGCAGGATTTGAAGGAGATTAGTTAATTCTTTATTACTTACTTCTTCTTTTTTTAAAGTTGGTTAAAAAGAATTCACCTTTCATTTTTTCATGTTAAAAAGAACCTCATTGCTATTCAGTGCACATAAAAAGAACCTCATCTTTCTTTTAGGATTTAAAAGGAACTAAAATCTTTTCTTTCTTGCAAGCATAAAACAAACAACAAAATCAAACTTCATTTTGCAAGTAAGGACCTCACACTTCATTTGGGCTCTAAAAAGAACAACACAACTTTCCAATTTTTGCAAAGGGGTTAAAATTGAACATCACTTTCCTTTGGTGCTCATTAAAATGAACCTCACCTTTCAATCAGAATCTTAAAAAGAATCCTCATTTTACTTTTTTTTAAGCTTTCAAGTTAAAATTGTTGTTGTTCATTTGGCGACTTTACTTTCGTTGACCAGTACTTCATATTCCTAGCTTAGAAAATCATTGCTTTGTGGGATTAAAAATAAAACCATGTTTTATTGGAGCAACATCTCCAATTAGGACTTAGAAAATGATTGCCATGAAGGTTTAAAATCAATCATTGTTTCTTTGTCTTGAGTGAAAGGTATATGCTCTCCCCTTAATTGGGTGACCAAAAAGCCAGGCTCACTCCTTCATGCTATATTTCATTTCAAGCAATTAAACCTTTATCTAGGGCTTTCCTTCCCAAGTTGCCTTGAGGGGGTCGGTGAGAAGGGAACGGCCTAAGTGGGAAATGACTTTTAGACAAGTATTCCAACCCACTATAATCAAATGCGGAGGCTGATGAAAATCCCCTCCAATGGTTTTTCTCAACGATTAGTCTTCCCCCAATATCCTTGAGATACGTAAAGCCTTTGTTCTAAAGGTTGGGAAGCCTCCTAAGGGAGTTTATCATGGAAGACTGAAAGAAAGCTTGATTACGAACTTTAGAACTAGAAGCCTTGCCGAGTCAATATCCAGACATTAATAATATCATAGTGCAAGGGTGGGGAAGAATCCGCCCCCAAGACACTCACCATACATCTCCCAAGATAATGATCCAATTGAGGAGAAATCCTCTTTGGTTCAATTTCTGGACAAAGGCAAAAAAATGGGTGCCCTCTAAGGGGTGACATGGTTGTTTGAGCTGAAAGAGTATCAGGCGTGGGCTATGATATTATTGATGACCCTTGAATAAAGAGTCTACTTGATGTGTATTTTGTGTACCAAACCAATGAAAACATCGGGGATTTGAAAAGATCCTCAAAAGAACATACACTCAATGATTAGATTTACAAGAAAAATGACCATTGTATTCATGAATGTTTACTGTGTCTTTTGTCAGAGATCCTAAAAGCAAAAATCCCAACAAAGTAAAAAATCATGTCAAAATTTGTAAAAATAAAAAAATTCGCAGAATGACGCATATGTCCAATCTTTTAGCGCATATGAGACAGATAATCTAGACCAAATTTTAAAGATCCAAAAATTGATTCAGATACCCTTTTAGGTCTTATCTTAGATTCAATTGTCACAAACAGGATTTCTTCAAGAAAAATCAGAGAGTTATCAACTAGTGATCTAAGTTACACCAATTTCAATTGTAATACCCTAAAAATGGTCACCTAGACCATGGGCCCTAATCTCGGCTACATCACCAAGGTCCTAACCAAAGACAACTAAATCAATCTTGAGCACCTAATTAATTAATTCTCAGTCATCAATGTCACAGGGAAAATAAATCATTCTATATTAATTAAATATTTATTTAATTAATTAATCATTCCAAGTAAATCATTTTAATCAATTATTCTATTTATTTAATTAAACATGTACCATTTAATCAATAAAAAGGAATTAATTTGCAAAATTAAATTAATTGGAAAAAAAGAAATTAAATTTGAAAAAAGGAATCAAATTGAGAAATCTAATAAATTGAAAAATCTCAGAAAAGCAATTAAATCAATTAAATATAAAAATTGAATAAAAATATGAAATACATCAGTTTTTCTGATTTTATCTTAAATTTAGTTCAATTTCCTTTAAAGCTAAGAAAAGCAGCCAATCACATCAATTCACCTGGATTGTTCTTCCTCTTGGAGAATCTTTTTCGCTCATCATTAATCGATCTTGACCATTGGTCTCTCTCTGGATTTTCTATAAATTGAGGCTCTCATCTCTCATTCAAGATAACCCTGGATATTTATTGTTATTATGTTGTTTTTGCTCTAGGATCATTGAGATTTTGTGCATTGAGAATATTACATCTTAGTTTAATGCACATTAGTTTAATCATGATTGTTTTAATTCATCTAGCTCAATGTTCACTCATCTAGCTTAATCTTGCATCCATTTAGCTCAATTTTGTGCTCATATAGATTAAATCCTTTATTTAGGTGTCGTCTAGTCACTGGTGTTGCATAAAGAAATCCTGAGAGCAAGACTAAAACTCACATCTACTAGAAGGCAATAGGTCGCTTTGTAATGGTTCTATTATTCATTGATTATTGATTTACCAATCATGCATCTAATGACTTATTGAAGTGTTGTGTACTTAGATACAGATATAGGTCCACTTTTCACACACACATTTTTGGCACCCACCATCAGGCAGAAAACTTCAATTTTTGGCCTTGCAATCATTTCCTTTTATTCTCTAGATTTCATCCATATAGTCTCTGCAAACTGTCGTATGAGCTTTTGCATCACATAGTACAAGTTCTATGTTTTGTCGTATGGTTATGTGGGAATCCTCGTACGATATTCTGCTTCTATCGTTTTATTGAATATTTACTTGTCTGGTTCGCTATGAATGCTCGTCTAGTCTTGTGAGAATTGTCGTACAAATTTATGATTTCTCCTTTCAGAAACATTATACTTTTTAGGGTTTTTCTTGAATTGGATTTAATTTACTAATGCTAACCCCAATCTGTCTTCTGTATGTCTGAGATATTTTCATAGCCTAACTATTTTTTTGCAGAATGCTTGTCAAAGAATCCATTGATAAAAACAACATGACTACTGATGCATTGTTTTTGCAGGTTGCCTAAGGAGAATCGACTAAACATTGTGAATTCTTTGATTCATTTTTAGAAATTTAAATTTTGATATGGTTAATGAGCAAATCTATTTTTTGTGATTGGAAAGAGTCTAAAAGGTAGGAGAGTATGCTCTTGTCTCCACAGATAGTCAGAAATCCAGACCCTTGAAGCATTTCTATTTTTGAGATTTGTGTTCCTTTAGCGGGTCTGTCACAGTGGGAAAAAGTAATCACCCTGTGAGAACGACCCAAGTGAGTATAGCTAAACCCAAGCATTCCAACTCACTATAATAAATAGGCCTTTCGGGATTAAAATCTTGGGGGACGGGATTATTGGAGTTTTCTCTTTGAGATCTCTCATATCGGGCATTTTGTAGGGCCTCACGGTCTCAATCACACTTGCGTGACTACATCTTGTTTTGGTACCTTGTCGGGCTAAAGGCCTCAATCGTGCTTGTGTGACTTCAAGGGGTAATTTCAAATGAAAATCCTTACTAAGAACTTTAAAATAGTAGCTACCTGATTCACCTCCAAAAGGGGGATAATCTTTGTGTAAGAGAGATAGTAACTCTCCCAAGATACTTGCCATATTGTGCCCCCATTAGCGTTTGGAGTCGGCTAATATGGCGTTGAGAATCCATTGCGTGAGACTCAGCGGCTGTATTTTGATTAGCTATTGGGTGTGTACCTTAGTTTTCAAGCAAAGGTTTTCTCTCTCGGCCAACTTCCTTAGGGTTAGCATGTTGTGCCTGAAGTCCCTTTATATCTTGCATGTTTACTGTGTTTTTCTCCTAGAAACTGAAACTAAAACCCTGAAATTGGAAAACAATCAAAAACATCAAAAGCTCAGTGGTCAAAACTCTATCCTTGTTAGAAACTTGTCCCTGTCCGGTCCTACATCGTACAAGTCTTCTACTTTGTCATCCTGGTCTGTGAGAATTATCGTTTGCTTAACCTTAAACTATTGTACGAGTCTTAGCACCTGAGCTTCATCTTTTCCATTTTGTTGTACTCCCCAGTGGGAATTATCATTTGGTTAATAGTAAACTGTCGTATGAGTCATCATCATCTTTAATAGTTTGTTGTTTGAGAAGTATTAAATTGTTGTGAGAGAATAGGCAGCAACTCGTACGAATTTCCCTGTTTGTCGTTTGGAAGTCCTTAAATTATTGTCTAAGAAGTAATCTTTTGTCGTACGAGCCTCTTATTCTGTCAGTCCAAAAGCCTATCTTTTTGCGTACTTTTCTAGATTTGTCATACTTTCCTAATCAGTCTACAGTGAGCATATATCTGGTCATTTTTCATCCTACACATAAACAATCTTGATAGTGTACCCTTGTTGTTGTGTTACATGATTTTGTCGGTCATATCTTAGCTAGTTCAATCAATCCTACATCAATCTGATCTACTTAGATCACGTCTTATACATGATAGATCATTCCTGAAACCAGTCTTGGTCTTCATCTCCTTAATTAAACCTCAAACAAACAACTAGCTTCGACTTAATCTTGACTTTTGTATCACTCCTAGCTCTCGGTCACGTCGATTGTAAATGTATGTTCGAACCAGAATCTCTTCTAAAAATTTTAACAAAAGTAAGAAGCCCATGGCTACCTTGGCCCAACAAATTCAAGATCTCAAGAGAGAAATATTTGACATTCAAGCCCAACAAAAAGATTCAATGACTCCTCTTGAGATAAAATTTCATGATATCAAGAACACCAGACTTCAAGAAATGCTAAAACAATTATATAAGGTGGAACAGAAAGTAATTGAAAATTAAAAACCAAATCTCATACAAGATCACAAGACATCTTCACCAAGACAAAAAGACATCTATCCCCTATATAGACAGTTTACACCTTTGGGGAAATCTATTGAGTCAGCTTTGGATGAGCTTCTTGCGCACAATCTTATCATATTGCCTAACAAGACTACATGGGGATGTGAAGTTTTGAGTAATTACTATGCATATCATGGGCATAACAAACATAAGACTTCAATGTGTATGGAATTAAAAAATAAAATTCAAGACCTCCTTGATGATGGTGCTATTGAAATTGAAGATCCTAAAAATTCACCTAAGGAGAAACCAGATGTCATTATCAAGCATGATCAAAATTATGAACCTGTGTCTAACAATGACCCACATGTAACCTCCATCTCTTCCATAATTCCTCCATCTCCCAAGCATTCTCAACAATAATCCATACCAAATCCCTCAAATAATGAATCTAATTATGAAACTTCTCATGTTGACCCTCAAGGGCTATCTCAAGGTCCATTCCATCCAATGGTTGAAAAAGATCATATCTCCCTAGAATCTCATGATGATCCCATTATACCTTTCCATTTCTTCCAAGATTATCGCCTTCCATCTCAAGAGAAAATCATCTTTCCAAATCCCATTCCTAATCCACTTTCTAAGCAATATCATGATGCCTCTTCCACCTTTTCAAATGATCCTATTCAAAATGAAGAGTCAAACACCATTCCTACTCTATCCAATGGCCCTCTTCCATGTCAAGATCAAAGTATCTCTTCCTCTCCTTGTCATAATCCTCCATGTTCACCTCAAGGACCCATCATGCCTACAAATCCCTCCCATGATCCTATCATTTCGTACATTCCATCTCCACCTCATAATGGACTCATGTCTTCTTCCCAAAGCAAAGTGCATCCTACAAGTCAAAATATTTATAAAGGCAAAGGGGTAGACCTTCACAAGAAAGAACCCCTCCATATTAAAGAAAATATTAAGGTTCATGGCCTCAGTGACATTCCTCAAGATGTTGGTATCCCTACTAAACCAAAATCCAAATACACGCCTTCCCTTTCATCCCTTCCATCCATTTTAGGACCATATATCCCTCCATCCCTTATGCAGGATCAACAAAGGCATACATCTTCATGCACCTTCCATCCATCTAAAAGAAGGACACAAAGGCCCACTGAGCAAAAGAAAGCAAAATCAAAAGTTATATGGGTTCCTAAGGCACTTGTAGAAGCAATGCGTTCCAAGCAATTGCAAAAGCATGAAAAATCAAAAACCATGTGGATCCCTAAGCAGCTCCTTGAAGCACAACAATCTAAAGAAAAATCCAAATTGGCATCCAAAATTGTTGTTCCTCCATTCAAACCTTCCAAATATATTACTCCATCACCTCCTTCATCCATTTTGGATCCTTATGTCCCAAAATCCCTGGTTGTTCCTCCATCTAAATCTCAAAATATGAGATCCACTTTTCCTCCATCACTTCACCCCTAAAGATGTGTGCCAATGTTGATCCCGTCAACATTTCCATTCACTCATGCACCAAAATTTCAATATTTGATCCATTATCCAGCACCTCTTTTTCACTCTTCCATCCCCCTTATCCAATCCTTTACATAGGAATTTACCCTAGTTTCATTTCAAAATCCAAAAACTAAGGAAATCAACATTGGAGATGATGAACATGTACACTTAGTTGAGTCCTTATATCCTACTGGAAAAGACATCTTTATCCAACTCTTCAAACAAAGACCAATGAACTACCTACACAAAACTCCCTGACCCTATGAACAACATGCACCTTAAATGATATTATATCTAAGCATTGGGTTAGTTTAGGTTTTTCTTTTTTCATTGCATCTCATTTTATTCAAAGCACTGCATCACATATAGTTTCTTTTTCTAAATGCATCACATTCACAAATTTTTTGCATTTGCATATAGCAGCATTAATAAAAAAAGGCATCTATCTAATTTTATCATTTGCTTGCATTCAAGACAAACAAAGGTTGTCTCCTTTCTTAGATATTCAGACATGAAGTCTTTGAGGTCCTAACATCATTTATTTTCAACATCACCCCATGATGACACTTAACTTATGGTTGGGTAGTGATTTCACTATTTGAGACTTGTTAACCCAAAATCTATCAATTGCTATATCTCAAACACATTAACAAAATCTCTAATTCATTCTAGACACCTAATTGATCATATGACTAATGAAAAATCTAAAATTCTACTTCAGCACCATTGTAATTGTCACACCCAAGTAGGTTTCATTACTTACAAGTCAAAGCAATAAAACTAAAAAAGAAAAAGTGATATGCCAAATATATCTCAAGGCAACAGAGCAATGATATATAACTAAAATATCACACATACAAGTGCGACAAAAATCTTGACTATGGGAACATGCGAGTAAATCCATTAGGGATATGAATACCTACTGGCAATGGAGCAATATTTGAGAAATTACAGTCTATAACCTCGTCGGAGCTCTAAAAGCTTGCTAGAAGTGAGGCTCTATTCAGGATGCTTTTGCAAATAGAATAATCCACATAGCTAGTCATATAGGATGCTAAGGATCTTTAGTGAACACAAGAGCGGAAATTAACTCATTTTCACTCACATGGGCAAAAGAAGATCAAAGTTTTAAGAATCAATGGGGAATTTTTCCGCGTCTCCATTTTTAAATCCTAGTCACTAAGTGTGTTAATTTGGATGTTCTGAGGGACCTTAAGGATCAATTGACCACTTATCTATGAAATTTTTTGTACCTCCAATTCAATTGGTGTATTACGAAATGCTAAAAAAACACAGTCATCCTTGTTCGAATAGGAAATGCATCTTCATCATGCATATTGCATTAACATAGGTCATATAAAAAAATCATTGTCTCCACATGCATTCTGTAGATCATCATGTCATATAGGTCTACATACTAGGGGCATAGCTAAAAAAATCCTAAAAATCCTAAAATATCTTGAAAAAATCCTAAAAATCATAAAATATCGTGAAAAAATCCTAAAAATAAAAAACTCACAAAATTAAAAACTGAAAAATCAAAGCAAGAAAGCATAGACCATCCATCAAACCAAAACAACAATAGACAAACTCTCAAAGTCTGCAATCAAACTTATCGCATGTCTTGTTAATCAATCTATCAAACTTTATCAAACATCAACATATCTTATACAAGGAAGGGTACAATCGAAACCAGACAGATCGGTCTTATACGGGGTACTTACTCTTTGAAACCAAACATTCCTATCAATAATCACACAAATAAAAACAATGAAATAGATCAATATGGTTGCTAGATTTTGTCCAGGTTAGCCAACCACTATGGTTTGTTTTTAATATATTCAAAGTATATATTTCAGTCACTTTTTGTGACACCTTGGTTCTTTTTGGAACGCTCATGGCTTGAAATCGATCAATGTTTTAGTCTTAGGATAATCGACTGATCAATATAAATGTCCTAAGCAGTTTAACCAACTTATCTTTATATTGGCCATTTGGTGGAATTGATTATGTATTGCATTGATGTTTTGTCATTGATGCCAACACTAGTTGTTTGGATGCTTTACCGGCATCCTTCTGGTCTCGGTAGGTTGAGTGGTTTCTGGTTAACTTGGATTCAGTATGATCTGAAAGGCTTTGGTATAATCTGGTGATGAAATTGTCTTGTTCATCATACTTATACTCATATTTGATCAGTTGGTTTTGGTCTGGAGATTGGATGCTATCCTGCTTGCTTAGAAAATTGGTTTTTGGTTCCAGTGAGGGTTTCACCGGCAGAGCTTTTGATGGAGAGCCTTTGATGAATTACATAAGTGGTGTTGGAGCTTCTGATGGAGTTTCAGGATGTTGTTGATGATCATGTTCAAAACTTGGTGGTTGGAGATCATTGCTGAAGCGTGTGGACCTATATTTGGTCTCGGTTGATCTAGGTTATGGACCGGCTTTAATGTAATGTGTGGATATGACCTATTGATGTATTTATGGGATGTCTTATGTGTTGATATTAATTGTTTTGTCTAAGGCTAACATGGTTTGTAATTATGTAATCGGTTTATTGTCTGGTGGCTGACCTGATTGTTTATGGTCAAGCGTTTTGTATAAATAGATGTAAGATCTCATTGTAGATCATCACGGTTAATGTAAGAGGTCATGGTAAGGAACATAATGTGCGAATAATGTAATATCATTCTGGCAGAGGAGTTGGTCGATCATTGGAGATCGAATTGGGTTTATGTAAGAGGATTTAGTCCTCCAGTATTGAGCTGAACCGAAACTGTACTCAGGCATAGGAGATGCTATCTTTTGTAGTTCAACACTTCTCTGGATTGTAGTCTGGATTTATATGTAGTCAGTGAGGCTTCTTTTGTGATGAGAAGTATGCTCTAGGTTGTTGGCCTTCCTGCAAGTGCAGGCCCCTCAATTGTAATTCACATACTTATTGCAGAAGTATTATTTGACTATGGGTAGGCTTCCCACCGTGGTTTTTCCCTTTACTAGGTTTTCCATGTACAAATCTTGGTGTTGTGTGGATGGCTTTTATTCTGTGATTATTGTTTATTCTTAATTGGTTTATTTGCTATTTCGGTATTAATGTTTTCAGTTCTGGTATTAAAGTTTAAATTGCTAATGGTTTCTCTAATATGTGACAACTGATTCACCCCCCCCCCTCTCAGTTGTCTTCTGGTTATCTAAACCATCTAACAATTGGTATCAGAGCTTTGGTCCTCTTTGCAGAAAGCTTAACTGCTTGAGGAAGATCCTATGGCAACTAACAGTTCAAGTTCATCTAGTTCCTCTGGAGCTATCTTTTGAAAAGATATCCTGAGGCTTGATGGAACAAATTACACAATATGGAAGATTAGGATGGAGACTCATCTGAGATGTCTTGGCAAGGAGATTTGGGAGATCACACAGAATGGTGTCACGCCCTATAATTTGGGATCTGACAATCCTCCTCTGGAAAACCTGGACAAGGAGGTTGAGAATGATTGTAGAGAAAGAGAAGTCCTCTTGTCTACACTTTTTGATCAACAAATAATGGGATTAATCGACAAATCATCCGGAAAGGCTATATGGGATAAGTTGGAGACTCTTAATGAAGGTGACCCTACAGTGAAGATTGCTAAACTTGATGGTTACCAGGTGAGATATGAAAACCTGAAGATGGATGAAGATGAAAGGATTACTGCATTCATGGAAAGGGTAAATGAGATTATTATGGGAATTCAATTTTGTGGTGGAACTTTGAGCGAAGATGGAATTGTTTCTAAAGTCCTGAGAGCCCTACCACCAGCTTACAAAATAAAGGCTACTATTATTAATGAATTGAGAACAATGGCTAACACATCTATCAACATAGATAATTTGGTTGGGAAACTATTTTCTTTTGAGCCTAAGGAATTTGGACCTTCTAGAGCTGTAAAGACTGAACCTTCTTTTCATGCATCTACATCTACAACCGGTAAGCAAGACTAGAAAGCTTTATATGCAAAAGAGTTAGAAGATATGAAGAGAGAAGATGATGATTTTAAGTAGCTTGAACCATTATTTTCTAGAATAGTACCTAAAGGACTGGTAGGAAGTAAGTATGAAGGAAAAGCGCCTTTTAAATGTTTTGCATGTAATAAGATTGGTCATTTTGCATCTAGATGTCCTGAAAGGAATTCAAGATTTGAAGAAAGAGTTAAAAGATCATTTAATCCTAACCTTGGATATCAGAACAAGTATAAATACAAGAAAAACAGAGACAAATCATGCTACATAGTGGATGAGGAAGGCATTACTGATTCAGATGATGAATCGGTAGAAGACTCTGCTTGTGGATCCGACAATGGGAAGGAATGGGTGTTCCTGGCTATCAAGGAAGATGATCTGGCACTAGAAGAGAATGTACCTGAAGAGAAGGCACTTGCTGCTAAAATTTGATGGTGGTTTAGTTAGATTTGGAGATGACAAAGCATGTATGATCAAAGGAAAAGGAACTATATCATTGGATGGTAAGAACAATATTGATAATGTTTATTATGTTGAAGGTTTGAGGCATAATATTTTGAGTGTAGGACAATTGGTAGATAAGGGATTTCAATTATAGTTCAAGGATGGAAAATGCAAAATCATTAACAGATCTGGCTTGTAGATTGCAACTGGTACACAAAAAAAAGGTAATATATTTCATTTAAACTCCAGTGAGAGTACATGTTTGATTACATAGATTGATGAGAGTTGGCTATGGCATAAAAGGTCGTGTCATGTGAATTTTGATTGCATTGTGAATATCATTTCAACTAACGCAGTTAGGGATATACCTAAGATTATGAAGCCCTATAATCCGGTATGTAAAGAATGTCAAATGGGTAAATAGGTCAGAACCTCTTTTAGGAGTATAGAAGATAAATCAAATGATGTTCTTGATCTTATTCATATTGATTTATGTGGCCCTGCTAGAGTTAAAAGTTTTCAAGGTGATAGATATTTCATGCTAATCATTGATGATTATTCTAGAATGATGTAGGTTACTTTTCTGAGAGAAAAATCTGAAGCATTTGAAAAGTTTAAAATCTTTAAGGCTAAAGTGGAAACTAAGACAGGATTGAAGATTAAATGTTTGAGATCAGATCATGGTGCAGAATTCACATCCGATGAGTTTAATAACTTTTGTGACAACCATGGTATAAGAAGACAATTTTCTGCTCCCCGGACACCTCAGCAAAATGGAGTTGTGGAAAGGAAGAACAGAACTATCTTGGATGTTGCTAGAACAATGATGATGGAAGCTATTCTACCTCATATCTACTGGAGAGAAGCAGTGAATACAATGGTTTATACATTCAACAGAGTATATATCAAAGGAGAAACCGGTAAGACACCTTATGAATTATGGTTTGGCAATACACCTACAGTTAAGTATTTTAGAATTTTTGGTAGTAAATGTTATATCAGGAGAGATGATATTATTGGGAAATTTGATCCTAGATCTGATGAAGGCATATTTCTTGGTTATTCTAATGAAATCAAAGTATATAGATGTTATAAAAAGAGATTGCAAAGAAATGTGGAGAGTATATAATGTCAAAGTAGATGAGCTGAACAAAAGTCAAATCAAAGTTTATGAGAAGGAACTGACAGTGGAAATGATTATATCTGAACCGGTAGCACCTTTACTAGAACAGAGAGTTGAACTAGTTACTCCGGCAACATCAGAGAATTCTATAGTAACTGAAGAACAGGGAAGAGGAACAGAAAGTCAAAAGACTCCTAGGTATGTGAGATTGAATCATTATGAAGGTCAAATCATTGGGGATAAGAGAAATGGAGTGATGACAAGAAGAAGAATGACAACTAATGAGGTATGTTTAATTTCACAAGTTGAACCAGTATCAGTAATTGAGGCATGTCAAGATGAACATTGGTTGAAATCTATGGAAGAAGAATTAGATCAGATTGAGAAAAATAACACATGGACCTTGGTTCCTCAGCCTAATAATAAAAATGTTATTGGAACTAAATGGGTTTTTAGGAATAAATTGAATGAGGATGGTCAAGTTACAAGGAATAAGGCAAGAGTGGTTTGTAAAGGATATTCTCAGAAGGAAGGAATTGATTATGGAGAAACTTTTGCACCTGTAGCTAGGATTGAAGCTATAAGATTATTTCTTGCCTATGCTACTTATAAAACTACAAGGTATATCAGATGGATGTTAAATGTGCATTTTTTAATGAGGATCTTGATGAGGAAGTTTATATTGAGCAACTTGATGGTTTTTCACTATCAGATAATATAGACATGGTTTGCAGGTTAAGGAAAGCTTTATATGGATTGAAACAAGCACCTAGAGCTTGGTATGCAAGGTTGGATAAATATCTTTTGAAGCTTGGTTTTACTAAGGGTAGTGCTGACAATAATTTATATTATAAGATCACTGATGATGATATACTAATTGAGAAGATAAGTTATGCATAGAATTTTCTAATAATATGGAGAAAGAATTTGAGATGTCTATGATTGGTGAGATGAAATTTTTATTAGGTTTGCAGATTACTCAGACTGACAAAATTTTTATCTGTCAAACTAAATATGCTAACAAATTGTTAAAGAAATTTGGTATGGGAGATTCTAAACCGGTAAATACACCTATGGTTACAAGTGAGAAATTGACAAGAAAAGATGTTTCTGCACTGGTAAATCCTACAAGATACAAATCTATGATTGGAGGTCTACTTTATTTGACTCAAATGAGGCCTAACATTATGAATGTTGTTTATATTGTTTCAATATTTCAGAGTTATCCTCAAGAAAATCATGAGATATTGGTAAAAAGGACTTTTAGATACTTGCAAGGTACATCAGAATATGGCTTGTGGTACCCTAAGGATGATAACTTTACTTTATGTGCATATATAGATGCTGATTGGGCTAGAGATGTTGATGACTAGAAAAGTACTTCTGGTGGAGCTTTCTTTCTTGGAAAGAAGTTGGTTTCATGGATCACCAAGAAACAGTCATGTACTTCTTTATCTACTGCTGAAGCTGAGTATGTTGTTGTTGCTACTAACTGTACATATTTTTTATGGACGAAGAAAATGTTGAAGGATATAAAGGTGGATTGTGATGCACCGGTAGTTATTCATTGTGATAACTCTGTTGCTATTGATATATCAAAAAATCTGGTATTTCATTCTAAAATAAAGCACATATCTATCAAGTATAACTTTTTAAAGGAGAAGGTGGAAGCAAATGAAGTTAGACTGGTTCATGTGAACACTAAAGAACAGATTGTAGATATTTTCACTAAACCTTTATCGAAGGAATCATTTGAGTACCTGAGAGATAGATTGGGAGTTTCTACCCCTCTGATAGAGAGTTGATTGATGCGGTTTGGCATTAGTCTGACATGCACTCTCAGAGATACTACTTATTTCAACACTGATGTGGGATGCTACTGCTCAAGGGGAGTACTCAACTTTGTGATTTAGAGGCTTATGTTTTTGCTTTGATATTTCTGTCGGATTTATGGCATTATTGTCAAAGGGGGAGTGATATTGATGTGAAAAAGAAAGTGAAATGGGGAGTGATATTGATAAAGAGTTTTTCAGAGCTATTTGTGGGAGTTTGTTGGCTGTCTTTTATAGGGGAGACTTGTTTGGCATTTCTTAGTACTTAGATGTTTTTCACATCTAGTGTTGCCATCAATGCCAAAGGGGGAGATTGTTGGCCATTTGGTGGAATTGATTATGTGTTGCATTGATGTTTTCTCATTGATGCCAACACTAGATGTTTGGATGCTTTACCAGCATCCTTCTGGTCTCGGTAGGTTGAGTGGTTTCTGGTTAACTTGGATCAGGTATGATCCAGCAGGCTTCGGTATAATCTGGTGATGGAATTGGCTTGTTCATGATACTTATACTCATATTTGATCGGTTGGTTTTGGTCTAGAGATTGGATGCTATCCTACTTGCTTAGAAGATTGGTTTCTGGTTCCGGCAGGGGTTTCATCGATAGCGCTTTTGATGGAGAGCCTTTGATGAATTGCATAAGTGGTGTTGGTGCAACTTCTGATAGAGTTTCAGGATGGTGTTGATGATCATGTTCGAGACTTGGTGATTAGAGATCATTGCTAAAGCGTGTGTACCTATATTTGGTCTCGGTTGATCTAGGTTATGGACTGACTTTAATGTAATGTGTGGATAGGACCTATTGATGTATTTCCAAGATGTCTTATGTGTTGATATTACTTGTTTGGTCTAAGGCCGACATGGTTTGTAATTATGTAATCGGTTTATTGTCTGGTGGCCGACCTGATTGTTTATGGTCGAGCATTTTATTTAAATAAATGTAAGATCTCATTGTAGATCATCACGGTTAATGTAAGAGGTCATGGTCAAGGAATGTAATGTGCGAATAATGTAATATAATTCTAGTAGAGGAGTTGGTCGATCATTGGAGATCAAATTGGGTTTATGTAAGAGGATTTATTCCTCCAGTATTGAGCTTAATCGGAACTGTACTTAGGCATAGGAGATGTTATCTTTTGCAATTCAACACTTCTCCGGATTGTAGTCTAGATTTATATGTAGTCAGTGAGGCTCCTTTTGTGATGAGCAGTGTGCTCTAGGTTGTTGGTCTTCTTGCAAGTGCAGGCCCCTCAATTGTAATTCACATACTTACTACAGAAGTATTATCTAACTATGGGTAGGCTTCCCACCATGGTTTTTCCCTTTACCGGGTTTTCCACATACAAATCTTGGTGTTGTGTGGATGGCTTTTATTCTATGATTATTGTTTATGCTTAATTGGTTTATCTTCTATTCTGGTATTAATCTTTTGGGTTACGATATTAAAGTTTAAATTGCTAATGGTACTTGTAATCTGTGACAACTGATTCACTCCCCCCCCCTCTCAGTTGTCTTCCGGTTATCTGAACTGTATAACACTTTATGTCGATAGTACCAGGTCACCCAATTTGCGTCAATCACCTATCTCAAAACTACTACAGAGTTTTACCACCAAGTAACCAAGCAAAACAAGAACAATGAAAACAATCACTAAAACTATTTGAGATTTGATTGAAATTTTCTTTGTGTGTTGTCTTTTAAATTGGTTTTCAATTATTATTCCAAGGAAGTCTATCTTGACTAAGAGGAGCAAGGATTGGGGGCATAATACTTTTCTTTGTTTTCTACTTGTAGGAGTGATTCTGATGATCTGGAAACATCTCATAAGTTGGGTGTCTGTGATAAGTTCCTTCGCATCAAGGTGAAATCACCACACATACCTCGACTCCATTTATTTGTATGCTACAGGGAGGTTGGAATCATTTCCTTGTTTGTTTTTGAGTAAATTTCTTTATCATGCAATCTAGATACATACTTAATCTGTCCTAGGATATGAATGATAAAAGGGTCATTGTGGACAAGACAATCAGTATTGCATATAAAAAGGAAGGAACTCTGCTTTGTTTGGTGTGTTTGCACGCAAGCAACATTCAGGTCATCCTGGCTCTTTATGCCTTGGTGCTTATGTCCGCTTGTTATATTAAAAAGGATGTGACATTCAGGTCATCTTGGCTCTTCATACCTTGGGGCTTATGTTTATTCCTACATTTCTACTCAGTCGTGATAAAAACCAAATTAAAATCCAGTGACTCAGTCCTAGTTTGCATACGTGTCCTAGTTTGCATTCATACTATGTTTTGCATTTAAAGTGATTTTAGCATGATAGCAATGTTTCTGGGTGAGTTGAATCTAAATCAATCATCATTTGTCTGCCAAGTGGTCAATTGTATCATCATCATCGACACAATCAAGTACATGTGTATCGACATCACAAATCCTTCATGAGACATGTTAACTGCATACATGAGCATATCATATAGATCCATGAGTTCACTACGCATTTATACTATTGCATGAAAAAAATAGAAAAATAAACATTTGCATTATTAGCTCATCATTTTCATTCATCAAATCATTTATTTGCATATGAAAAAGAAAACAAAAACATCCATATTCATCTACATTACATACATACATACTGAAAAGAAATGCATTAATATAGAACAAAAGCATATAGAAAGACATCTCATAAATAATCTCATATCAATAACACAAGTACAATAAGATCAAATCACATCTCATATATCTCTCATCAAAAATCTCAATGTCAAAGGGTACAAATGATATCAAATGTCATAAATACTGTCAATCAGGGCAAGAATCGTATAAACTACAAAAATGGGGTACAAAATCTGGGAGATATCTAAAAATCTAACTCTCTGCCTCTCCCTCATTGTCTAGAGGAGGAGGTGGTGGCTACTGAACAGGGGCATCATCCTGTCTAGGTGCCCTAGCTCCCTCTGATCGAACCATGTACTGGGAATATGGAACCACTTGTCTATCTGTCGGCACTATTGCACTATAAGCTGCTACATAATATGTTGCTCAACTAGATTGGTGAAGGACCTCACATTGAGAGGCAACTAGCTCTGCTCTCAATCTCTGAATCTCCTAGTCTCGCTCTGCTCTCACTCTCTGCATCTCCTAGTCCTTCTCTATCCTCAGGCTCTGCAGTTGTTGCTCATGCTCTCTGATATGTGCCTACATCACTATCGTCTGCATCTGCAAGCCTTGCACTTTACCCCTCAAGGTACAGATGATATCCATAGGTGTCTGACCTCTTGATCCTCCCTCCTCACCTCCACCACCCTTCTCCTCTCTCCTTTGTCGTACCTATCTAGGAGCATCCTCACCACCAGGGTCCACTACCTCACCCATCTCAACATCTACTATGACCTCTCCTCCCTCATCCCCACCTGCATCTCCACCAACTTCTCCTAATGATCCTCCCTCTCCCCTTCATTGTTGTCGCCCTACCACTAGTGCTCTGCTGCTACTCATACCCGGATCTCCTCCACCCCTCCTCGATTTCGCTTCTCTCTGAGCTCAAGCTGGCACATCACCACCCTCCTCTATATGTGGAGCATTCTCTCCAGGATCTATGAATTGAGGAAAGAGATGTCTCTAAAACCAATCTCTATACTGGGGCAATACCCCTGCATCTGCAACATCCTCAAGGTACTCCCATCTCTGTGACTGTAAACTCACTAACTCCTACATGGTTAAGGCATATGATAGCCTAGGCCCCCATCCTTGTCTCTCCTCATTCGTGAACCTAGCATATGATGTAAACTCCTGGGAGATACTTTGTGGCCTCCCATACTGCCTCAAAATCCTACTAACTACAAAACACTCAATAATAACTGAAGATCTACCAAAAAATGGTTGTGTCATAAACATATCTCTCTGTTGCCTCCTCCAGTCATCCCACTGCTCTAGACCCTTGTATGATATCCATACTATTGCTACTAGGTCATCTAACTGTCTCCTCCAATAATCAGTCTTTCCCAGGTGGGGCTATGTGATATAACCAGAATATCTATATACAATAGGTTGGCCATCCTGCCGTGAATCATCCATAATTGCTTTGCAAATTGGGATGTGCTCCTAGGCCCAAATCTGCAAAACTAGAACACCTATCATCATACTCTTCGCCCCTCTATAGGCGATCTCATGGTACATATGGGCAAGTAAGAATGAACCCCAACCTAATCTTACTAGATGAATAAGCAATATATCAAACATCCTACCCCATCCACATAGTAATCCCTATTGTCCCCTATCAAGAATCACGAAGCAACCAATAATGCCAACCAAAATGCACGCCAGAGGCAACTCTGCTCCATACCTGCTGAACAAATCATCCCAAGTGATACCCTGATCCAAGATAGTGGCATCCTAAAATATGCATCTCAGTGCCTCAATTCCCTGTCGTGGAGTCGCATCATAGTCAACCTTATCTCTAGCAAATGGTATCCTCAGAATCTTGTAAACATCCACAAGAGTGATAGTCATCTCCCCAATCGACAGGTGGAAGGTGTTATGCTTGCTATGAAATCGCTCAACTAACGCAGTCCACAATCTGTGATTCACACGAATATCAAGCATCTGCAACAAGTATCCAAATCCACACGAACCGATGTGATCTCTTTGTGCGTCTGACAAGTCTCACACTAACCTCATAATAGGCAGATATGTACATCTAAATTGAATATCTGGCAATTGAACCTGCAAAATTGAACACAAAATCGTCAGTACGCAATAGGAATTTAGTTAGAAAGTGCTCACAAATCTAGCCTATCCATCATGGAAATCAAAAATTCATGTTTGTGCCTTCAAAAACATACACTGTTTTCCATATGAGTAAGTACAAAATAGCAGCAACTCGTACGAGTAAAGATTACGAGCCGTACAAGTAAACTATCTTATACGAGTTTCTATTCCACACAAGATGACAAAATGGTGACTGAAGAACACACTCGTACAATTCAACGGTATACACTATACGACAAAACTAATGCCTTAATACAACAAACTAAAATTTACCAGTTACTCGTATGACAAACCCTAGTTGGCCATATGACTAAATGACTCCAAACGAACTAAAATGAAACTTAGCATGAAAAATTCAACAAAAATTCACAAAATGAGAAATTAACGAGGCTTAAGAGAAATCACTTACTGTTGTTGGGTAGTTTTGAGGTCAGTTGTGACGTCTCTGGCGCTCAAATCGATGGGTATGCCCTGGAATTGCCATTTTTCTCTAGAGAAGGTTTTTGAAATTTTGAAATTTTGAACTTTGAGAGGTAAAAATGAATTGAAAATGACCCTTTCAACCCCTTATATAGGCGAAACCCTAATTTTCAAACTTACTCTGATTGACACAAAAATTGTACTCTTAGCTAAATCAACCATCCTAAGTCCATTTTCGGGATCGAAATCGAAATCTAACGTCAATTTTCTAGTCAAATTTTTGCAACGTTGACCACTTGACACTTTCATCTTCATGTCATTCTTTGCATCACTTTGTGCTCAAATCTTTTCTAAATCAATTCTAATCTCAAATTAATTCTCCAAACACTCGTTGTGCTTAGATTATCATCGATATATCATTTTATTAAATAAAATTGCCTAAAATCACTGCGATCTCACTATCTTTCGATTTCGCTATTGAGGCAGCATACTCATTACATCAACATTATCAATGATTACATCATCAAAAGTCAAGAAATTTTTCAAATCTTCACCTAAAGTCGAGCAGAAAATATTTTCAATCAAAGATTAATCAAACTTCATCCAATCTTTAGGGGCATATCAAGTTTGTCCTCATCTGAATCAATCTTCAAATCGGTGTTCAGTTTTATCGCATCAAATCAAGCTGGACATTCTATTTCGCTAATTGGTTCTTGTTCAATCAAGTTCAGAATCAATTTTATCTCTTTGCTCAACCAATTATAGTTCAATCAAGTTCTAGATCAGTACTCGTTTCTTGATCCATCAAGTTCAAGATCAGTATCTCGATCTTCATCGGTCCTAGTTCAATCAAGTTCAGGATCAATATCGCTTTAATCAATTTGTTCAGTTTCATCCCTTCAAATCAAGTTGAACATCTTTCTCTTCATCGGTTTGTGATCCATCAAGTTCAAAACTAATATTTCTTTGACGTCAACTATTCTTTGAATCAATGCGCTTCTCACACATCAATTCAAAAAGGGGCAAATTTAATACCCTAAAAATGGTCACCTAAACCATGGGCCCCTAATCTCAGCTACATCACCAAGGTCCTAACCAAAGACAACTAAATCAATCTTGAGCACCTAATTGATTAATTCTCAATCATCAATGTCACAGGGCAAATAAATCATTCTATATTAATTAAATACTTATTTAATTAAATATCCTAGCATATTTAATTAATAAATCAATTTGCCATTAAATCATTAAAAAGGAATTAATTTGCAAAAATAAATTAATTGGAAAAAAAAAATTAAATTTGAATAAAGGAATCAAATTGAGAAATCTAATAAATTGAAAAATCTCAGAAAAGCAATTAAATATCAAAATTGAATAAAAATATAAAATAAATCAGTTTTTCTGATTTTATCTTAAATTTAGTTCAATTTCCTTTAAAGCTAAGAAAAGCAACCAATCACGTCAATTCACTTGGATTGTGCTTCCTCTTGGAGAATCTCTATCGCTCATCATTAATCGATCTTGACCGTTCGTCTCTGTTTGGATTTTCTATAAATTCAGGCTCTCATCTCTCATTCAAGATAACCCTAGAGATTTATTGTTATTATGTTGGTTTTGCTCTAGGGTCATTGATATTTTGTGCATTGAGAATATTACATCTTAGTTTATTGCATATCAGTTTAATCACGATTTTTTTAATTCATCTAGCTCAATGTTCACTCATCTAGCTTAATCTTGCATCCATTTAGCTCAATTTTGTGCTCATATAGATTAAATCATTCATTTAGGTGTCATCTAGTCACTGGTGTTGCATAAACAAATCTGAGAGCAAGACTAAAACTCACATCTACTAGAAGGCAATAGGTCACTTTGTAATGGTTCTATTATTCATTGATTATTGATTTACTAACCATGCATCTAATGACTTATTGAAGTGGTGTATTCAGATACAGATATAGGTCCACTTTTCACACACACATCAACAAGTATCAATATTAGATATTTAGTCTAGGTATCCAAGTTAGTCAAATCCATCTAGTTTCCAATACCAGGGAACTTTATCATATCATTTGACGTACTTAATCACATCAATAGGGGAATATTGAATCATCTATTTGACTTAGTAATCTTGGGTGTCCAAAACAAGGTATTTGTTATCAAGTTGACCTATCAAAAACATCAACTTTGATCACTTGTATGACCATACCTCGTCGATTGAAAAGAAAAAGCTTAGTCAAAGGAAATGAGTCCTAGTATAAATCAAGATCAAGATATCATGACTATCCAATCTAATCCCATTTTCGATCAAGATCCCACCTATCAAGAATCTTATGATGATCCCCTAAGCTTTTGGTATTCCATCCACGATGATCCCCTTTCATCTCAAGAGAAGAGTCCCATTCAACATTCATCTCCTAAGCAAGAGCATGATATCCCTTCCATATCCTCCACTAATCTAATTGAAAATCAAGAGAAAAGTACAAACTCAAATGATCCTATTCCAAGTCAAGATCAAGGTATCCCTTCATCCTCCAAATCAATTTTAGGTCCTTTGATTCCAAAGTCAAAGCCTTCCTTCCTTCTATCCATCTTAGGACCTTACATCCACCCATCCAAAATACCTCCATATAATTCCTACCCATCCATGAATCCCATTCCTTTTGGAAGAAATTTGGATGTCGAGAATAAAATCCATAAGTCTAAATATCCACATGCATCCAAAGATCTACATGTTCAATCTAAAATACATGTCAAATCAAAGAAAAACCTGATCGAAAAGCAAAAATCAATATCCAAAAGGCTACAAAAACCCTTTAGAAAAAAAGAAAAATCAAAATCAATGTGGATGCCCATAAACGCATTACAATCCAAAGAACAATCAAAATTGGCATCTAGACTTGTTGTTCTAAGAGCTTCCTTCAACCATCTATCTAAACATCTCCCACTTTCCAAATCTATTCTTCCATCATTTCTTCTATCTATTTTGGGTCCTTATGTCCCAAAATTCAATTTTCCTCGATCACTTCATCACCTCTCAAGTTGTGTACCAATGCTCATCTTGAAGATGTTTCCATCTATCCTTGCACAAATCTTCAAACATCATATCTATTATCCAACACCTCTTTTCCATTCTTCCATCTCTTTCATTCAATCCTTTTCATACCTCTTTTCCATGCTCGCCCATTCTTGAATCTTATGTTCAGTCCATTTCCTAGATATCTATTCATGAAACACTTCAGAATCTGAGGTTGTTCCCATTTAACATTATCTTTTGGTTGGGATGCATACTCAATCCAGAAAAGAACCACTTATCATATCTTGGTACCGACATCTTTTGATTACTGTATCTCATACACTTAATCAATTTCTCTAAGTCATTGTGATCTCTTAGTCGAAGACAGGGCTAGTGAAAAATCTAAAATATTGCCTCAATGCCACTGTAATTATCAAACCCATGTAATTTTCATCACTTACAAGCCAATGCAAGAAAAATAACAAGAGCAAAAGGCAATAACAAAAGATCAAAAGCATGAGAAAGAAAATAAATATCAAGAAAAGAAAAAAATGCAATATCAAAAGGCTTGGCTATGGGAACATGCAAATAACTCCATCAGGGCTATGGACGCCTGGCTGGCAATGGAGAAATATTTGTGATATTACAGTGATAACCTCGCCAGAGCTATGGACACTTGTTGGCAGTGGGGCTCTATCTAGGATGCTTTTGAAGTCAAAGTAACTCATGTAGCTAGCCATGTTGGATTTTGAATATTACAATGATCATATGAGCCGAAATGAACCCAATTACACACACATGGGTAATCAAAGACTAAGTACCTTGATCTAGTTTGGGATTCTTCTTCCCTTTTGAGTCTGCTTCTTAGTCACTAGATATGTTCAGTTTAATTTTCCGGAGGTTCTAAGTGTGGGTTGGGTCTTTATCTTTGAAAGGTTCAGGAACACTTATTTGGGTGACGCTCGATGCAAATAGAGACATATGTACTTGGGGGAAAAGATCATCCACTCTATTTCTTCATACCATATATCCCATTATCCTTCCTCCAATATCCATTACCCTATCTAAATTCATCACTATCTATGATATTTCTTCACTTTATCCATACCATCTATCCTATCTATTCATTTCTTCCATTATCCAGAACTATCTATGATCTTGCTTCACTTTATCTATACCATCTATCCTATCTATTCATTTCTTCCATCATCCAGTACTATCTACGATCTTGCTTCACTTTATCCATACCATCTATCCTATTTATTCATTGCTTCCATCATCCAGTGTTATCTATGATCTTGCTTCACCTTATCCATACCCTCTAGTCCATATCCCTTATCCTATCTATTCATTGCTTCCACTAGTACAAAAACAAAAATATATGACTAAATAAACTACCAAAAATTGTAGATAAATGACTAAATATGATCACGTGACCACTAGTAGTTTATTGCCAGTCATAAATCAATTTGGTCACATGACCACTAGTTGTTTTGATTGATCAATTTGGTCATCTATTTGGTCATTGATTTGGTCATCAATTTGGTCATTCATTTAGTCACTAATTTAGTCATTGATTGTTGTTATCTAGTCATTTATTTAGTCATGATAGTCACTAAATTAGTCATATATTTAGTCATGATAGTCATTTATTTAGTCATTAATTTAGTCATTGATTGTTGTTACAGTGATATATGAGCACACAATAATAACAACATAAAAATACCAATTGCATAACTAAACAATTTATAAATAGAAAGTAAGAAAAAAGAGCTCTATAATAATGAGCAGATACTCCAAATGTATATTGTATGCATTAGCAAAGACTTTGTATGAGTACATAATAATCGCAAGTTATACATGAAAAAAAAATTTGCTCACAGTTTTCTACATAGTGAAGAATGAACTATATAGGTTTTCTAAGAGCTATTGCAATATGAGGGCAATGATCATTTGTGTCTAAAGTCCCATATGACCACCATCTAATTGGTCTCAAGTGTCATTTCTATAAAAAAAAATTATATGTCAGTCAATCATCTAAGGTATAAATACATCAACTCTTCAATGGTACTTCAAAGATTAGAAATGTTGTGTGTTGGACGATCTACAACTTCCATCAATTTTGTGGCAATGGACCTTGCATATTCACATGAGCCTTCATAGATCTACATAAAGAAAACAAAACCAAAGTTATTTCTATTAATATATAGAACATATGAGAAATTCATACACATTAATATATTATTTGAATGATGAAACAAAAATTTGGTTTTTATAGTTTTCTCTGATATTTCCTAACTTGCACAAGATTTATAGAAAATTGGTATAAAACTAAAGTTGTTGTTAGAGAAATATAATCTAATGTTGTAGTAAACTATCTCTGAAAAAAATTGCAGTGAGTTTATTTTTGAGCATATATATATATTTTAAATTAAAAAAAACTGTAAAAAAATGTGGAGTTCATCAAAGGGCCATTGTGGGTTGAAACCCACAGGGCGGCTTCGCCCACCATTGTGGACCGTGACCCACAAGGGCGGCTTCAACCGCACTATGGACCATGACCCGCAGAGACAGCTTCGGCCGCCACTGTGGGCCGTGATCCACAGGGGCGGCTTCGGCCGCACTGTGGGTCGTGACCTGCAGGGATGGCTTCGGTCGCACTGTGAGCCGAAACCCGTAGGGAAGGCTTCGGTCGCACTGTGGGCCACGACCCGCAGGGATGACTTCGGCCACCACTACGGGTCGTGACAACCCACAGGGGCGACTTCCTTTCTGCTCGGCCCCTTCAAACACACACAGCCACCCGGGGGGAAAGCCGAGCCTTCCCTCCACCGCTTGCTTTTCCTCTCACCGCCCTTCATATCTCTGCCCTGCAAACAATAATAAAGGGTAAGGAGATATAGATGCCCTAACTTAGTATTAAGTTAGGGCATTGATAAAATGGGTTGAAATATACATATATACATTCATTAAACAATTGGTTATGATTATAATATATATCTTTACCGAAGTAAAGATATCTAAATGATTAAATCAATTACCTATGATTTTTTTAAATAATATTAATGTAGGGAAATTACATGAATTCTAAAATAGTTAAAATCGTAAAATTACAACAGAACAATTTAATTAGCATTGAAGTTGTATTGGCATTAATGGATTGTTTCAGTCATTTTAAATTAGAAGGGGGTAAATTATTTATATATGATTATTTAAATATTTTAAGGGGATTAGTTGTCCATAATGGAAGATTTATTTTCTAGACGACTTTATTAATGACTTAGTTAATTTAATGTCGTATTGGAACTTTATTTTCAAATGTTCAATTAATTAATAATAATACAATGAATTTGTATTAGTATTAATTTAATGGATTTTCAGAACTATTTAATAATACAAGGAAATAATATTAACAATAAATATGGTTAAAATTGTGATTGCCAATGGGCAATTTAATTAATATTAAAGTTGGTTTACTTAATTGTCATATTTTTACAAAGGCATGTTTAATTTTAATGTTCGTCAATAAATATTTAATATTTTGAATAGGAATCAAATTTAAATGTTACAAAGTAAGTATTCTATTTTTTAATTTGATTAATTTAGATAAATAAATAATTGAGTAAATTTAATATAAACAATATATATGACAAGTAAAGTATTAATGAAATGAGAATTAGATTAGGCTGCTTAGTTTGTATAAGAGGTGATTGTGATTTGTTAATATAGTTATTATACTTTGTAGCTAGAATCTACTTGCAGTATTCAAATCTTATATGCGATTGATGTGTTATTGAACTCTATAAATCTATTTAACAAAATTGGGATTTTGGTTGTCTTTAAAAATCATCATCATGTCCTATTTCTACAATTTGTTTATGTCAATCTTTCACCTCAAATTTGAGTCCTATGTCCTAAAATTTTATCAAGATGGTATTAATTATGATCACCGTTAATGAACATGTTGTTCCATGTTATATTACTTTTATTCTTATTATATTTTTAATAGAAATAAAAATAATAATATAATACATCTGCTAAAAAAATAATTTATTATTTATAAATAAAAATAATATTTAAATAATAAATAATTTACAAACAAAAATATTAGGATCAATTTTTTATATCATTTCCACAAGTACCTTCTTTAAGAGAAGAGTAGGACAATTATCTAGTCATTTATTTAGAATTTCTCTATCATCTATCAAATTAGTCATTTATTTCATCATTTTTATTTGGGTGATCTCACTTGATGACCAAATTAGTTATTTATTTAGTCATTCATAGCTTTTTTGTAAAAAATGCTAAAATTTGGTCTCGTGACTAAATATTTTGGTCATGTAGTCATTTATTGGCCATATTTCTACTAGTGTTCCATCATCCCTCACTATCTATGATCTTGTTTCTCCTATCCATATCCTATCTCTATCCATATCCCCTTTTCCATCCTTGATCTTGATCAAAACTAAGGACAAAACATGATTTTGAAAAGCTCTTTATGTGTCTCTTTATGTTCCATAATAAGCTACCTCCATCTTTCACCCATTCATCTTCACCTCAATAGTTCATTCATCCATTCATAATATTCCTTGTCTTGGTAGACATTGGGGAAAACAAATATATCTTGCTTCTAATCCAAAAAATTCTAAAAATCACAAAATGTCCAAAAATTAAAAATAGACAAAATCAAATAAAAAATTTAAAAAACAAAGCATGACAACATGGACCATCCATCAAATCAGATCAACAATAGGCAAACTCTCCAAAGTCTACAATCAAACTGATCACATGTCTATTTAATCAATCCATTACTCAAAATATATCAACATCAACATGTTTTATACAGGGAAAGGTACACTCGAAACCAAACAAATCTGTCTTATACGGGGTACTCACTCTTTGAAACCAGACAAATCTGTCTTATATGGGGTACTCACTCTTTGAAACTAGATATTCCTATCAATCATTGAGTAATCAAAACAATGACATAGATAAGAGTGACTACTGGATACTTTCCTAGTTAGTCTTGTCTTTATCAATTGATGGCAGGACATGTTTCATCTCTCAAAAAATAAAATAAAAATTCAAAAAATCAAGAAAAAGACAAAAATAAATTAAAAACAATCAAAAAGTGTAATAAAAACGAGTGGTGAAAACCTGACAATAGGCACTATTTTTAATAAATCAACTCTTCTATCTATTGGTACATGTATCATATCTTTTGCATCCATATGATCTAAGCCATCGACAAAGATTCACAAAGATTTTTAGTGCAACTCAATCTTGGACACACTTAACGTAGTCACTGTCCTTGATTATCTGAACAATTATCCGTATCATAATCTCACCATGGATTGGTGATCAATGTACATATCCATATCAAGAATAGTATCTATATCTGGGGGCAAAATCTTGACCTAGTTGGGGACATCTCACCTTTTTGGGTTTAGACAAACAAACAAACAAATACATCCTGAACAAAAAATGAAGATCATGACTATCAATGGTAAACATCAAAACAAGAACTGAGAAAACTAAACAAAGATCTACTTGCAAGATGTTTTATTTGAAAAAATACGAAAGGTAGCATGCATGTTTATCTATGGTTGTTTTTTTATTTTTGATATCATATCTCCGGAGCAACTCAAGGATGTCTTGAAACTAGAGATGAAAGGAAGGGGGTGTGATATTTTATTTGTCTATTGTTTGTGAGAAAAGCCTTTTACTATGCAAGTTTGTCTTACGATGTGATCAGGTACCATATCACTGAGGACATTTCGGATTTGTATAGGACAAAGATTAACTCTTGTCTATTTTACACAAGCAACACTCAGGTCATCTTGGTTCAATTATACCTCGACGCTTGTGTCATCTTGCAATATCAAACTCCATGTAAGTTATACTCAGGTCATTATGGTTCAATTATACCATAATGCTTGTATCAACTTTCAACATATCAAAGGCTCAATGATGATAAAAGGAGCCCAACAAATTTGATCGACAAGATGACTACAATTGTATTTAGTTGCATATCATTACATTTAGTTACATATCATTTAATCTGGCATTTAGTTGCATTTCATCATCATCATCATCATCATCATTTAGTCGCATTCATAATTACATCCATCATATGCATATCTATCGCATCATCATGGGATCATTCTTCACTTTAATTTCTTCATCATTCATCCAAATATCATCTATCATGTCTTATATAGGATGTATCTTTCCTGAAACCAAACGTACTATCATCTATCATGTCTTATACCGGATGTATCTTTCCTAAAACCAGACGTTTTGATCATGTCTTATATAGGATATATCATTCCTGAAACCAGTCATTTTGGTCATCTTTGTCTTATACAGGAGATGTCATTCTTGAAACCAGACTTGATCTCAATCCAATCAATCCAATCAACCTTATCAATCCAATCAAACCCATGCATGTCATCAACTATCCACTCTTAAATTTTACATATAATATTCTTCTTCTTCTGAGAGATCATTCATGCCTTTAATGCATGAATGATCTCCTGAGGGGGCATCATTATCATATCAGTATCAATATCCAAAAATCAGTATCTGGTGCATCATATCAAAAAATTTGGCAACACATCAAGTGATTTTCTTTGAATCAACATGTGGTCACACGTCACTTCAAAGAGGGGCAAAATGTAGATACCTAAAACTTGTGCATCTAATTAAATGAATTTTATTTATTTAATTATTTATTATTTCACCTATTAGTTAAACTAGGGTTTAATTAATATCCCCTTTTCTTCTATCTAGCCATTAATTAAATACAACATTTGATTAAATCCCCCTTCTTTCATTAATTGAATAAATTCTATTTATTTAATTAAATTCTCTTTCCACATTTTAATTGACTTTACATTTAATTAAAATCATTTGTTCTATATAAATAAATCAAATTTATTTATAACACGCCCCCCCCCCCCCCCCCCACTTGCATTCTCTTACATTTTCCATTAACCTCCTAATCATTCTTCTAGAAGCCCTCAAATCCCACTTAATGAGCTTAATTCTTCTAATCATATCACATCCCTAAATTTGGGGAAGTCACTTCTCAAATTTGGAAGAAAGTCTTCTAAATGCATTTAAGATTTTATCATTTTCAACAAGTTAACTTGTTGAGTTCCCCAAAATTGTAAGGCTCTTACAAATTAGCCCCCAAAGTCTTCCAAACCATTAATGGTTAACTCAACCTTCCCCCATGGTTACAAAATTTCTCTCTAACTCAACCCCTATCCAACCCAAGGGTCTCATCAAGCACTCATGGCTTTGACCCTGGTTATCTTATTTAACCCTTGCACAAGATTTTACCCCTTCAGTAAAAGATTTATCCAATGGATAACCCTAACTTAACCCTAACCTTACCTCCTAAGGTAACCCCCATGTCTTCTCAGGCATTTAATGCACCCTTATCCCTCCTCTCAAGCCTCCTCATACTAACAAATGTCAACATGAGATTGGGTTGAAAACCTCACATGGATTGATAACTTTCAATCTTGACCCTTCTTAAGCCAACTCAATCTTGACCATCCATTTGATCATTTCTTCTATAAATAGAGCCCATTTGCTCCATTTTAAGAATTTGTGCCTTCATGCATCTAATTTATAGTCTTATTTCATCAAGCATATTAAGCCTCTCTTTGAAATCATTTTAGTCGCATCATAGTATAGATTTCATCATAGCTTAGATATATCAGATTAATATCATATCATGTTAGCTACATATCATCTTAATATCACCTTCATATAATGTTTATGATAGCTTAATCTCACACTAATCCTCTCATTTTACACCATATCATAGTTTCATATCATTATCTCATCACTAGGATCTTAGTTGCATTCATTTCGATCTTAGATCATACTATATCTCTCGTTCTTTGAGTAGTCATCCCAAGATCAAGTGCTCTTCCAAGCTGAGAGCCACCTTGAATCTAAGGGATCCTTGGAGATAGAGGACAATGGAATGCGCTTAGAGTTTGGTTTCATTTGCTTTTTTTATGATTTCTAGCTTCTAACATAATGTTTCATTGGGGTGCTTGACTTGTTTCTCTCATTCGCAAGATTCCACACTTCTAAGCATACAGTTATAACTACAAATGGATGATATAGCTTGAACAACAAGCATTTGAATGTAAATTTTCAATCAATGCAATGTGAATGTATGTCATCAATCACCAATTTAAAACATGTAACAGTCAATATAATTAAACAATCAACATAGAATACATATAATCCACTTGAATGTAATTGAATGATGGTTTTTCTCAATATTGATCAAAATATTTGGTTACCACATTTGATCTCAATTACAGTCAAGCAAAAATTGCATGTTATACTATCAGATCTGTAATTCTAAATCTTACTATATATAACTTAACATTGACATTAACAATATGTCCCTTTCTACATGACATAAAACCATTCATTGATATAAATTTATAAAATCTTTAACTGATCTCTGTATGTATGTATGTACACACATTAGTTAAGGGTTATATTTATGTGTGTACATATTGTAGCATCGTAAACTGTATCCCTATACAATTTTTTCCTCACCTAGCCCTCATCTTAGCGTTCCAACCTTTAGTGCTCTGTGTCTACTTTGATTCTACTCACAACCTCTTGAAATCTGCATTTTCAACTCCTTCCTCAACCTCTATTCAATTTTGAGTCTTGATTGACATGATCAAGACACTTTGGTCTTCATAATTGGGACCTAAAATAGGACATTGCAATAGTCACCTCATGTCGTGGGAAAATTGGCTTTGTTTCTTCTTGCTCTGAAAAATTAAAACATTTAATGCATGGTTAGGTATAAAGGATGCCTACCCCCATTATTTGAGGAGATCAATCTACAATTCAAGTGAGTTATTGATTACAAAATTAGTTTAAATCTAAGTGAGCAAGCAATCAAGCATTCATCAAGCATTGAAGGAGAAGTCAAGTCAAGTTAAAGAATGGCATTCATGATCAACATTCTATGAAAACATTATACATGGCATCCCAAACCCTTGTGTGAGGATTCCAGAAAGCTTCATCGATGTATAAAATTCAATTCCAAGCATTTACAGATTAGATCCAGCTTTTCCCTCAAAAAGAAAGCATTCTACTTCAATTCAATTCAATTTCAATTCAAGGTTTATTCCTAAACCAAGGTTTGACCTAAGGCAAACCCCCATCAACAAACCTATTTCTGTCATTTTGTGTGTAGGAAATTGACTTAGGAGTTGCAAGCAAAGAATACGATAGAGAAAATGATGACAATTAAACTCATCAAACTCATCTTTTGAAGGCACAAAAAGCAAAGGGCTAGGTTGGTCCATATCTCTTGGTCCTAGAAATTTTTTACAATCTTCTAACAGTAAATTCTATGCATCATCCTGATCCGAAAAAAAATTTAATTTTTTTGCATCCAACATTTGCAGGACTAGGTCAGTCCACACCTCTTGGTCCTAACAATTTCGCCTGAACTTTTGATTATAGGTTTTTATTTGCTTCTCATCCTCATATCCAAGTTTACAAATTTGCATGATACCTAGAACTTATTGTTCTTGTTTATTTTATGTCAAATTCTCATTGTTTGTCCTAGATCTAGCATTGCAATTCAAAGCTAAATTTTCAAATTCAATTTTGCCTCAAACAAAAAGGAACCGAATTCAATTTGCATTCAACCCTCTTCCTAAAAGAATTGAGGTTGGATCTATTGGGTTTATTTTCCTTTTAAATGCATGGTATGTGAAATAGGTGTTTTCCTAGTTTACATAGCAAAACTTGAGTAACCCTATTTGCACCATCATACACATGTGTTGTAGATATAAATTCATTTTTATGTACACATACATATCAATTAAAGGTAATATTTGTGTGTGTACATATACTCTCTCTCTCTCTCTCTCTCTCTCTCTCTCTCTCTCTCTCTCTCTCTCTCTCTCTCTCTCTCTCTATTCAGGTTTTAATAAAATTATAACTATATATTTCAATTGCTTTTGAACTCTCCATGATACTTGATAGTTTTTAATGTTAAAATTTTATTGACAAACAAAACACACTATATACAAGGGAGAGGAGCTGATGGTATTGTGGGATGTATTATTTGAAGGGTTGACAACAACATAGGATACGTTGACCAAATACAAGTACATAAAAAATTTAACAATTCAATATATGAAACCTTTAATGCAACACTTGAAATTTTAAACAAAAGATAAAAAATATACTATTTCCAGGATATAAGCACATAACACCACTATCTCTTCATTATTAGAAATAGAACAAAATGAATAAGGCCATACAGAAATAGAACACAATATTCAAATCTTTATGTGAAAAGCATCTATTAAGGCTCGACAAAAATACACATTCCTTAGCTACTTCAAAATAACGCTTATTTAAACTTTCAACTCATCAAATTAACATAATACAATATCAAATCGCAAATGCTATGAGAAACTCAAAAAGTGTGACAACACATGATATAATAGCCTATATAGTCAGATTGATATCATATATACCCACTTGTGACCTAGAATGTTAACTCACTCATTAAAAGAGATTAAACACACAAGAGAGACAAACCAGGCACAATCTGATATGTTTTCTTTCATTCATTCATGAATTAAAACTATTAAAGTTTGAGAAAATAATAGTCTTTAGAGAAATCTTATAAAAAGATGATGAACCCTTAATACAGAATGCCTGCAGGCTTATAAAGAACCAGCCAGTCCTTAACAAAAATCATTCATTAAAACAAAAAAGCTCCTGCATAATCGCCTCATGTAGCCATCATCATGGTGGCAATTGCAACTGTCTTTGCTAATAATCTGAGCATCATTATTAGCTCCTTATGCGCTCAAATTGAAATGCAACCTGTGTATTCCATCACTTTTTAGTTGCAACAACCTTGGACATAGGGGACTCTGTTTCATAGGTAAACCTTTTCCTCTAACACATGTCATTATATGGCCTCTCCTTCGCAATGGCCATTAACCAACAACGTTGGTATTTTCCAGTCTAGGTTGAAAATGCTCCAAAAACTTTGCTTGACTACCAAGTGTCAACATCCGACAAAACTATTGGTCTCTCCCAATCCTTTCTTGCTTCGAATATGTGGCACATTATTGAGCTTTTCACAAAACATTTTCCTCTAACCTTCTTAAAATGTTGCAACATCACCACATGGAAATTTCTAGTGAAGCTCCCCAAAACATGAGCTCCTTGAATTGAAAATGCGCGAAGGCGAAAAGTGGTGGCTACGCACACCTCTTAGGAAAAGTTGAGTTGCAAACTCTCCCAAACTTTGCTAGATTTCTAAGTAACATCTCCCTCTATGGACTGCTATTTGCACAACCAAAATGTCTTCAAAGTGGCTCCCTAGGTTCAAACATCAATAAAGATATAATCAAGCTTATTCCCAAAGGGAAAAATGAGGATGCTATTGTTGGTTGGTGGCTAATTACCTTATTAAATACCTCCTACAAGATCATTGCTAAAGCATTGGCAATCAGAATTAAACTTGCGGTTCAAAATATAGTGAGAGTTGAACAAATAGGTTTTTTAAAAGGAAGGTATATATTTGACAACCTAATGTTGGCATGGGAAACTGTTGAATGGGCCCAACAATCAGGGCAAAATGCTTTAGTGATTAAGTTAGACTTTGACAAAGCATATGATAGAATTTGTTGGAGCTCCATTCTTAAAATGCTATAGTGGTTGGGGTTCGACACAAAAATCTAGAACCACATACGAATGTTGTTCAAAGACGATAATGCCCATATTTTTATAAATAAGATTATGCCTGATCCTTTTGAGTTACAACGATCTATAAGGCAAGGATGCCCATTTTCTCCCTTCTTATATGTTCTCACAACTAATGCCTAAGGATATCTTCTACATTGAGCTAATCAAATGAATCTTATCAAAGGTATTTCCATTCCCCAAAATAGAGTGGTCATTAATTCCCACTTTGTTGATGATAGCATGCCATTCTTACAAAATTCTAAGGAAGAGCTAAATAATACCTTGGAAATATTAAACTTGCACTGTTACATTTTTTGATCTCATCTATCTTATAACAAGATTGAATTTTTTATGTCTTGACATGGTCCTATTCCTCCATGGATTCCAATAGAATGGAAGTTGATCAGACATGGGGAGATAACTAGATATCTGGGCATTCCCTTTGGCGTGGGGGTCTCACTTTCTGAAATGTGGTCTTGGTTCTTAAATAGACTTAAAAAGAAGTTGTTCAAATTTGGAAATAATTTTTTATCCTTGGCTGGTAAGATTCCAGTTGCTAACAAAATTCTTATTGCTACCCACACACATATTATGCATCATGTTGGATGCCATCTAAACGTGGATATGAAGATCTTAATAAGTTAATCCACAATTTTTTGTGGTCCAAATGGGATGGTAGTGCTGGTTTCATTGCTTCTTCACAGACTCATTACATTCAACCAAGAGAAAAGGGTGGCCTTGGGCTTATAGACCCCAAAACTCAAGGAATATGTCTTGCTGCAAAATGGATTGTTAGAGAAGCTAGTGGAGATGAACCATGGAAGATCTTACTCCATCATCGGATTATGGAGGCTTCAGTCAAGTAGAAGTGGCAAGATATTAATTGGCTAGATAAATTACATATGTCTCCTTTCTTTAAAATTAGAGCCTCATTTCCTTTACAGTCTATATGGAAAGCTTGGCGAAAAGTTGGTAAGTTCTTAAATTGGAATGGTTCTTCTTTGTAGCATGGTTTTAGTTTTGCTTTAGCTTCAATATGGTGGAAACTCATCACATATCATAATCAACCACTTGCTATTAGTTTCCCAAAACATGCTTCTTATTTATACAGGTGTTGGTTAACATATTTGTCTCTTTTCCGAAATCTTAATATGAAACAAAATATGACTCTGATTCACCCTTTGTGAAAAGAAAACAAATTACCAACAGTTGGATGAATTAATTGAAATTCAACCTCTGCATTAGAGGGCAGTTCCTCATTTGATTTGTAATGAATTTATTATATATATACTGACACCTTTTACCAGAAAGTGTTAAAAGGCTTCAACATTCATCCATCAACACGAATGAATGCCTTCATACTAAAAATAGAGAAAATCTTTTGAACATTTAGTGAGAGTTCACAGACTCTGATTTATAACATATTTGTTGCATACATTCAAAACAAAAAGGGGACTCAGCAAGAAAAACTAATAGCTCAATCGAGACTCTCTCATGCCTCATAGGGCAGGGGGTATCAAGTAGATCAACACCATGTGAGTCATCCAACAACTTATAATAAATATGAACTGAGGAGAAATGCAAAGATGACTGATTACTTGATTAAATCATGCCCAGATAACAACCTAAGAAAAATTATGAATCCCAGAATGCATAGATTCAAATATAACACAACATTGCATTAATAATCAGCCATTGTATCATTCCCACAATTCGTATCAAAACTTTTCTATTGTTTCCAAAATCACAGTTTCAGAACCCCTTCAAAGGCAAGCTTTTCAGCTTAAATAGCCACCAGGCCATAGTTTTTACATGATTAACAAAATAACATTTACTTTCACTTCAATGAAGAAACCATTAAATAAACATAAAAGAGAGCTAAACTAATAGCCACTGAAAGGCTGACATTTTAGTGTAGAACCACTATGCATCCTTCACGACTGAGGAAGTTATGGGCTTCTCCTATTTTGTCGTGGATCCACGCCATTCTAGATGTGCTGCCAAAAAGTTCAGGATAACTTGGAAATAGGGCAGGCCAATGTGTATGATCCTCTGCTTCCACACTTCTTTGTCCATATTCACCTGTGTGACCTTCTCTTTATGAACCTCTGAGTGATCCGAACAAACAATAAGCATTGATTCAATCCTTGCCACCTTTGAAAAGTCATCGGTAGTCAAAGATTTTGTGGTCTGAATGGAATGGACTTTGTCTTGATAGACTTTGATCATGTCTGCAACTTCCTCAATCACCTTGGCTCCCTCCTTCATGAGTTGGATATCAATACATTTAAGGTCCTTTTGTATACTGTCAATCAAGTCAGTAACTCCCCTGAGCAACCTGGTGGACTCTTAATGGCCCTGCTTGATGATTGAATTGCACCATTCCACGTTTTTCTTTGATACGTATAGCACATTATCATCTAGGTTCTCCACAAGTTTTTCAACTAGGAACTTCATCACTCCATACTTTTGGACATCATTCATTTGTGTGAGAACTGCTACCCACTTAATCCTTTCCTTTTCCCAGGCGACCATCTCCAGCTCGAGCTCTTTACTCAAAGTTTCTGCATCCTTATAAATCTTAACTAGATTAATAATATACTCTAATCCTAGTTGAATTATTAGGTCCAGCCATTTGCTAAACATCTCTGTCACTACCCTGTTCCTTTGAACTTGATCAAGCATCTTCTGGTTTGCTAGAGACTTGGGGTCAAATGACACTGGTATCTACGACAATGGTTGAGGATTTGGGTTGTGAATAGAATTGATATATTTTGCCATCTATATGACCATTTTCTTCATTTCGCTCTTGCCTTTTTCTTCTTCCCAACTCCTTGAGATTATCCTCTTTGTAGAGGATTCCAAATGTTTTACATCCACGACCCTTGATGCAACCCCCAAATCTATTTTCTCCACAGTAAAATCTTCCTTTGTGGCCTTATCTGCGTCTCTCCCAGGAATGGGCTTGGCCACTTCAGCTATCCAGTGTTCTGTCATATCATCCACATCAAGCATTGCTTGTGTTTTAAGCTTTTGGGGCTTTAATGCTTTTCCCAAGCATTTACTAACCATGTCCTCCAGTGTAATGGTGATCAGCACCACGCTCCTTTTCTTTCCAAAGGCGGCTTCCAGCCATCTGGGTGCATTGGTAGGCTCTTTAGGTGGTAGAGTGATCTGTGCATATGGGGATGCAATGATTACCAGGGTATTCATGGGATCCTATTGAATTTCCACTTCTTCATTTGTATCCATTTGTTGCATCCCTCACTTTGATCCTGTGAGTTCATTTTTTGCTTTGTCTCTTCGCTGGGGTCTAAGTCCACCACGACCTGTTGTAGGACAGGCTCCCTAACTTTCTTTTTTCTTCTTGATCGAGTTACTTGGGCAGCTGTTAGACCGGATGGCGACCTTCCTAACCTTCCTGGCAATATTTTCTCTACAACGTGCTTTGAGACACCTACACCATCAGCAATTTCATTAGTGACAGAAACAGGAGATTGAACCACGATATGTGAATCACTTCTTGATTCGTGTCAGAACATGTGAGGACCCTCCTTGCATCTTAGTTTTCTTAACCATCTCTCTATTCTCCTGACAACATTGAAGGTCCTTGTTTGGATGCTATCAACTTCTTTCTTGTTCCAGTCAATTTTTGGAATCGGTTTCCCTTCAATCTCAGTACCAAACTCAGGATCCAAGATGTCTTCCTCTGTATCTTCTAATACACCTGATGTATTAATTAGGAGCTTCAAGATAGCTATCTGTCATAAAGTGAACCTCGACCACAACCTCTTTCTCACTTCATGCTCATCCTTGCAGTTTTCCCAATAATCTTCTATCTGAGGTTCATGACAGAAATGACTGTCTATATTAAGGTTCTCCCTCGCATAACCTTTGCTGTCAAATCTTCGCCTAGCCACATATGGTTGGAGGTTCATCCTTTTGAACTCCATTTCTAGAGTCAGGGCATCTAATACTGATTTGCAACTGTAATACCCAAGTTCAACAGGAAATACCACCCCAGATTCACTCTTTTCCCCTAACCTTTTATCTATATAATCCAACTGCCTGCTCACTTCTGTAAGCACATAACTATCAAAGGCGTACCTGGGTGATTTGAAAGGTTGGCCTTCAAAACCGCATACTTGTATGTAAGTAAACCATGGAAATTGGATAAAGAAACTCCCATATATACTCACAAATTCCATAGCTTCAACAGACATTCTCTTGTTTGCATCACCCTGAAGTTCAAAGGTCGGTCTTCCCGCAAAGACTCCATTCCATCTGTCAATTTGTTCAACATATCTTTGTTATTGCAACAAAGGGTAATAATTGTAAACCCTCATTCCATCAAACCAGGGTTCACTGGGTAATCCAGGCCAATCTCTTGTGCAAGCTAAAGTATAAAATAAGTAAGAAGACATGTAAAACCCAAACATCCCCACAAAATTGCTTAGTCCTTCGTGAAGTCTCTCCACAATTACTTGAGACCAATCCAGAAATCTGTCCCTAGATAGAACCACTTGGATGAAAAAGTACATCTAGTCCTCCCAGTAGAAGTAATGTGAATTCCCCTTCACTCTGTTCAAAAGCACAATAAGGTCTAGCACCTCTGTGATGAGGTGTTCTCTAGTTAGGGGTTTGGGTAACCGTGATCCTCCTTTCTGAGCCTTCAAGAGCCAATTTCTTGCAATTACACTGTTGTACTTTCTCTTCTTCTTAGAGAAATAGGCGTACGAATTTCCAATGGTCCAATCCTCATACTCCTCTTTATGCGGAATACCCATTGTTGCCTTCACTATTTCCCTATTATCACTGACTAACACCTCACCATTGCTAGTTCTGATACACCTGTTCTCAGAGTCATATTTGTTGATGCAGGCCAACACTAAATCTAGACACGGAGTGACGAGCAGGAATGCAACAGCTTCCACAAGACCACTCTTAACTATCTTCTCCATTAATGAACCAGCCTGAGGGTTCTTAGTCCTTTCAAGGAAATCCTTCAAATCTACATGAACTAAGGAGGTGTCTTCCATTTCCGGCTAGATACTTACTAAACATGAGTTTCGGCCAAGCTTTGGGAGCACAGGCCTCATTTTAACTATCTATTCCCTTAACCAAGAAATTTTAACAACAATACAGTATGCTACCCCAACAATTTTCAGATTTTCCCCTTTCTACACTAATAAATTTTTAGTACACAAAGAAACACAACTTAGGAGAAAACAACTGAACTTACCCGATAACACCATGAAAATTGGAAATTCTTCTGGAGAACAAAGATGAATTTACCTTCGGCACCTCCAATTATGGCAACTGCGACCTTCCTAAATATGAAAATAAACTCATACATTTTTCCTTTAATCAGACAGGCAAATATCTATAGGGCCACACACGCCTCATCATGATTTACCCAAGCATGTGAAGTAACGGTGAAATGACCAACCTAACACCTTCTTAATTATCCATCACTTCTGCACAAGCAATTTGATGTTTTCATGATTACTTTCTACATTTAGAATTTCAAAAAGCCGAATAAGAGAATATTCCTTTTTGGTGCTTTTATTTTCACCAAAAAGCTTTCAGATTAGTTTGAAATGGACTTATGAACCTTGAACCACTTGAACAAAAGGTTCAATGGTTCAAGTTCACTTAAGGAGTAAAACAGTAACGGGCGGCACATAAACAACACTGGAAACAAGTGACAAAAGAAAAGGACTATTAAAGTGAACCTTGAACCTTTTGAGTCGTTTGAAATTTGGTTCAAGGTTCAAGACCGCATACCAACTCAACATAAAAAGACTCACGCTCGTCATATAACAATACATTGTCGCGACTCACTAAAAGGCATTTCGAACCTTGAACCTTGAACCTCTTGAAATTTGGTTCAACGGGTTCAAAACTTCAATGACCAAAAACAAAAGAACGCGGTTGTTCACTTGGTGACAAAGACCGAAACAACTTTCTTTTTAAATCGCGCTTTGAACCTTGAACCATATGAACCTTTTGACAAAAGAGTTCAACGGTTGAAGTACGAGGAGAACAAATGACCCGATGGAAGCAAAGGCACAAAAGGCAACCCGCGAATTAAAATATTTAAAAGAGAAAACTTACGGGTGGACTAACAACAGGAGAGGAATGCTACAATTTAAGGATATTTGGAATTTCAATGCATTTAATTGAGCTTCATGGGAGAATATCCAAGCTAGTAATGGGTTGAACAATAAGTATAATTTTTTTAATCTTTGTTCAGTCTCTTGTTCCTCTCAAGCTTTCTATGAAGCTATGTACTCCAAAGGAGTGTAATGTTTTTAAGGATCGGTGATGGTTGTCTTTTAGCCATTTCAACCACATTCCATTGAAGAGGGTATATTCTCATCTTCTTCCTAATTGGCCTCACTCCACAGCTGAATTATAAGTGGAAATGCATATTTAACTCTAAATTTTAGAACAAATTGAGCGCCCAATTGTGGAAATCTACAACAAATTTTGATACCCAAGCACTATCTTGGAAATTATACACTTCAAACTCCCTATTGGTGATAGGTTGAAGTGTGTTATGGTTCAACCAACAAGTTGCCCAATTTATCATTGTGCTGAGAGTATGAAACACATATTTTGGGATTGTTTACATGCTAAAAACCAATGGTTTCCTACATATGTTTAAATTTTTTTCTACAGTCTTTAATCATGAACTTAATTGGAAGGAAGCCATTTTGGGCTTCAAAATGCATAATAATGTTGTCATAGATTCTATCAGACAAGTTATTCTTAAGCACATTTGGCTTAATAGGCGCACTGTTGTTTTTTCTAACAATTATCACCATGAAATTGGTATTTTGAGGCTTTACTCTAACATACTCACTCCTTCAGACCTGGCTTTTCTTTTTTCACAATCTCAAAAGTTATGTAAAAGGAATACTAAGGTTATGGAGCAACTTCAACAAATCAAGGAAAAAATTCTTCAATTTCAGGTTGGTCACAGGTCTATTCAATATAAATATGCAATACGGTGAAGGAAGGTTACAATACCTACTATTGTCCATGTTCTTGATAGTTTTGATTTGTGTTTAAATCAACTTTGTAATTAGAGTTTTTTTTTGTAAATATGTATTCCAATGCTGATGAACTATGGTTTCTATAGTTGACTATGTTATTAGGCATTGTGATCAAAATTTTATTCATTCTATTATTGGTAACTTGTTGGTTTCCTCTTTATATGTAAGCTTTTTGCTTTGGTTTAATATTTAAAAAAAAATGAAAGTGTGGGGGCTGCAAACATTAGGGAAACAAACAAAACTTAAAAACCAACCCCAGGGACTACTATAGACAAGTCTACACACACAAAATGTGCATTTACTAAGTCAGGAGTGGCGTGGCAATGAATAGATAAACAAACACCAAATGTCCATCGCTTGTCACTGCCACCTTTCACCTCAAAATTAAACTTCCAAAAACTGTTTGATTTGCATGAGAGAATGTGTGAAAAAATGGAAGGAAAAGATTTTACCTAGAAAACATGTGGACACATGACATGCAATTTGAAGTTTGATTGTCGTGTCCTCTGTTGATGTGGATCCCTTATACAACATAACCCACACCACCATCGAACCCTCTACCTCATAATAAAAATTGATCAGAAACTTTCAAAGCTAATTAGGAAACTTCCATCATAGCATGCACAAATCTAGGAAGAATAGCTAGGAGATTACTCTCCTTTCATCAACTCCTCTAGGGGAAGAGCACCAATTATTCTCCTTGTTTCAATTTACATTCACTCCTTGCTTACCCAACTACCCAATTATTAATTTTGAAGAAACCAAAAAAATGATAACTAAAAGCCCATTGATAAATTTCACATGTACCATTAGCCGCCCACTTTACTCCAAGTGGTTAGAATTTTTGAACTTTAATTGGAGGAGTTATGCAACTTTATTGATACCCATAGCGTAGGGAATATGTGCATTAATATTGACCATTTTTAGGGAGTTGTAGTGCACGATTATTGAAGCATCTTTAAGTAGATTGGTCCTTACATACATAACGAATCCCACAATATGCATCCTTACTACCTATTACTACTTAGAACAATAGTTACAAGTAGTTAAGTCACATAAAGAAAACAAAAAATAATCATTGAAATTCAATAATACCATTCTGTAAATAGACGAAATTCTAATACTACTCATAGGGTTCCCCAAGTGGGATCGGTCTTCACCAAAATACAAGAGAAATGGCCATTTTAATATTTGTTCCTTTCAATTCCTCACTATTCCTTCTCTGAGACACTCTTCAGCTGTATGCTTAAATCCTCTGCAAACACAGGTTTAAGCTTTAAACCAACAATTCTCCAAAACTGTAAATATCATGGCGCACAAAATCTACTGCGCCGTCAAGTTCCTCCTTTCGCCTCAATATTTTTCTGCTCGATATCTCCGCAACTACCCAAAATTTCCCGACAAAAGTTTCCCTCCTCCAAAGCCGTTAAATCCTAAGCCGCCGAAGCGTGAACGCATTCTGAAACCCCACGAAGCCATGAGCGCTATCAGAGTCGAAGAAAACCCCGACAACCTCGTAAAAATCTTCAAAAAGGTCTCAGATGAGCCCAGATTTCATCGACACCGTTCCGCCTACGCAATTGCCGTCAAAAAGCTCGCGCGGGCGGGACGCCACGATGCCGTCGAAGAAATTCTCGAACACGAGAAAAACAAAATCCATTTGAACTCTAACGAGGGTTTCATGGTGCGAATCATCACGCTGTACGGCCTTGCCGGAATGCCATATCAGGCCGTCAAAACTTTCCGTCAGTTGCCTCAACCGGGCGTCAAATCGCTCAACGCCCTGCTCAATGCTGTGCAACAAACAGAAAATCATGAACAGGTTCGCGATCTTTACCACGAAATTATTTCAAGTTATAACTTAAAACCTAATTTGAATACTTTTAATATTGTTATAAAATCACTGTGTGAAATGGGGATTTCTGAGATTGCTTTCTTAATGCTGGACGAGGTGGGAAAACACGGGTGTAGTCCTGATGTGGAAATATTTAATACAATTTTAAGGGGATTTTACAAGGAAGGGAAGGCTCAGGATGTTCCTAGGGTTTTGGAGAAAATGTCCCAAATTGGCTGCTGTCCTGATGTGAATACTTTCAATATTAGGGTTTTGAATTTGTGCAGAGAGGGGAGGTCATATGAGGCTACAGAGTTGTTGAGTGGTATGCGGCTACAGGGTGTGAAGCCTAACGCTTGGAGCTATAATATGGTGATCAATGGTTTCTGTAAGGAGCATAATTTGGTGGAAGCATATAAGGTTTTCCAAAGCATGGCTGGCAAGGGCTGCGATCCTGACAGTCAGAGCTATTTTTCCCTTGTTTATTACTTGTGTGTGGAGCAAGAGTTTGAGTGGGCCTTGGAAGTCTGTGAAGAGAGCTTTAGAAAGAATTGGATCCCAAACGTGTCTATTTTACAAATGCTGGTTGAGGGTCTTATCAAGGTTTCGAAGGTTGCGGAGGCAAGGAGATTTTTAGCTGAAGTTAGGTTTAGGGTTTCAAGGGACCGGATTGAGCCTCTGAGTAAAATTGAGGCAAAGTTGTTCAGGTGCTGTAGCCTGTAATGTTATGATTTGCTTGAAATTCAAGTATCTGAGGTGGGGAATTCAGCTGCAGGGACTTGCCAAGGTTTGAAAGGTTGAGGAGGCAAGGGTTTCAAGTGACCGGATTGAGCTTCTGGATGAAATTAACGCGAATTTGTTCAGGTATGGTAGTTGTTAGGCTACAATTTGCTTGAAATTCGAGTATCTAAACTTAGAATGCCACTGGAGAGTCTTACCAAGGTTTAGAAAGTTGAGGCAAGGAGGTTTCTTGCAGAAATTAGGGCAAGGGTTTCAAGTGATCGGATTGAGCCTTTGGATGAAATTGACAATAATTTGTTCAGGTATGGTAGCTTGTAAGACTACAATTTGCTTGAAATTATCGGAGGTTAGAATGCTGCTGCAGAGTCTTGCCAAGGTTGAGGAGGCAAGGAGGTTTTTTGCTGAAATTAGGGCAAGGGTCTCAAGTGATCGGATTGAGCGTCTGGATGAAATTGACGCTAATTTGTTCAGGTATGGTAGCTTGTAAGGCTACAATTTGCTTGGAATGCGAGTATCTGAGGTGGGGATTACTTAAGTAGGAAAGAATGGAACTGTGGGGCAGGGAAGCCAGATGAAAGGATTGATTTCTAGTTTGTTTGCCTTCAATAAAATATTGATCCATTCTTACAAATTTATGAAGATTTGAAATTTTGAGGTATTATTGTGAACTGTTTGCAGTTTAAAGTGTAGCATAATGGATTGCCAACATATTACTGAATCAATTTTACGAAAGAGATACTTACCAAATGATAACCGAATTTGCCAGAGCAATATTAAAAAAAAAGCAAAATCTTAGATAGTCAAAGGAGTTTATATTGTCTTCAATTTCAATAGGAGCTAAAGCAAGTCTCAGCAACTCGCAGGGTGTTGTGATGACTAATTTATTGTGTGTACCAAATCTACTAGAAGAATAGTTGTTGGATCAAGAAAAGTTGAAACACTATAGAATATAAGACATGATAAAGTTAGTAAAGTTGAGAAAGAACTCTATTTTTTCCTTCTTTGCATTCTACGTTATTTGGGGACGCGTTCCCAGTTTTTTTTTCAGCCATCCCAGTCCCGGAGACGTCTCGAGGACAGGGGACTCCTAGGAAACGTCTCCATAAATTCTGCATTTTGACAATGAATTCTATAATCAATTTATTGGTTTTGACTCTCAATAAAACAAAAATTTGCCATAAGAACTCTACTAGTTCCTATATGTTAAGGTTCTACAATGGATATGTGAATGTTTTATCCATGTTTTCATATGAATATTTTAAATTTTCCTATATATTATAATTTTCCCTACTTTTATATAGCTGTCCCCTAGCCGTCCCCAAAATTGGCAAAAAAAATCATCGTCCCGGAAACACGTACCCCTGTCCCCTGCCGTCCCCATCCCGAAAAATTGAGGTAACATAGTTGGACGATCAACCATCAAAGTTCTTAACTATAACTGTAAATGAGGCTTTTCAAGAGATATGCAATGCAAACTTTGAGTCCATACTACTTTAGGAAAAAATCCATACTATAGGAAAAAAAGCAATCATTTGTAGTGAAATTAGCATGAAACCTTTTGTTAGGAAGTTTGTTTGCAAATTTAAATTCAGACATTCAATTACAATTTAAATTTTTGGAATGCTTTTACCATACAAAAATGGTGTTAATTTCTATTTTAACAAATTATATGTTCAAATTAAATGTGATGGCTGTTTTTTTCCTTTGTCCATACAAAAATGTTTTTCATTTGTATATTGACAAGCAACGCATTGGATCATCAATAGTTATCATATTTGAAAGGTGTTAACATCGAGTCTCATACTAGAAATAATTAAGTAGGAGATCCTTTGGTCATCACGTTCAAAGGACTTCAACAAAATACAAAAAATCACTAACAAATTCAAAGAACTTAAGAATGTAAAATCAATTGTGTGCAGCACAAACATACATTTAATCAAATTTATGTTCATGTCCATGAGTGTATATCAGATTTAATTGGTAAATTTAAATCCTAACACAATAAATCTTAAAATCAATTTCTAAGAAATGAATCTTCAAATTTAAAGATAACACAATATAAAAATAGAAATAAAATTGAAATTGTAATTAACTAAACTAATAATAATAACACAATATAAAAATAAAATTTTAACTGAAATTTTAATCAACTAATAATACTTTAATCACTAGATAAAAAAATTACAGAAGGAGGGTGAGAGAGAAGGGTTTTCAAATATAAGCTTGCCAATCTTGAACTTTGCACGTCACCTTGCAAATGGACAAAATCCAATATAAGTTGTTCTTTTACTGGCTTAAATTTTTGTAACCAGTATATAAACACGTAGGGAAAATTTGCGTTCCTAACCAAAGCATGTAAGGCAAAAATTGCATGAAAAGTCCAAAAGTCATATGATTTGCACCTTTGACTTCTAATTATGCTTTACAATATTACATGCAAATGCATATCATGCCATTTGTACAACTCTTCCAACTATATTTCATATCTTTTCTTGGCCTTTGAGCTTTTTGCAAATATGAATTAATTTTTCAAAATTGCCCAAGCATGGTCTAGATATATATCATTTTAATATACAAATTTCATATTGTCTATTATGAAGATATTGAAATTTTAGGAAACTTTTTCACAATTGAACATTTTATTCCAAAAATCTTCATTAGAAGGGATAATCTTCATGCATTGTTGATTGACACACATTTAAACATCTCTTTTAAAGATTATTTCTTTACTACATCTTCAAATTGATCCTCCAACATTTGCATTGGGTTGAAGATAAAATGCTCACCATATGATTGGCATACAATTCCTTTCATGAAATATTGCATATTTTCAAAAACATTTTGGTCCATAGTGCAGGTTTCCTTAAGCTTAGTTTTTTTGCACTTTTTAAATTTACATCTTGTACCCATATGCTGCTTTCTAGTTCTTATGCAGGTAGTAGGTAGGGTTCCCTTGCATCCAAGATACCCTCATCCACTAAAGTTTCAAATTCAACTTTAGCCATCTCTACTTGACTTAAGAGTATTTATTCTAAGACTTATAGCTTTGAATCCAATCGTCCTAATTGTTTCATAGCATCAACCTCCTTTAAAATTTATTTCACGAGGCATAAATGTCCTCCATGACAATGGATAGCAATCAATGGAAGCAACTAAAAATTACATGTTTGGTGGCCCTAATTTTCCTATTGAGAAAACATTTATATGACTTGGACAAACTAAGGAGTTGGCATAATAGGTGAAGACTCAAAAGAATCAACCAAAGATTGGATATGGGAGGTGATATATGAGACCTTCTCTTTTAATTTTTCCTTCATCACCTTATCTTTATCCATCTTTTATATCATCAACCAATGAAACTTTTGGAATTCAAACTCTAATAGCTTACTGAAATTATGGTTAGAGTTGAAAAATTAAGGTGCCTCAACCTTAGCCATTCCTAGCATTGTATTTATTTATTTATTTAATGTCTTAATCGTAATTTGTTGGTCATTGTATTTTGTCATCTAGTGTGACATGGCACATTGAGTTGTCTTCGTATTGGGAAGTGACATGGAAGATGATGAATGCATTTTGTCCATGGACAAGTAGGCATAGAGATATTTTGCCATGTGTCAGCATATTAGAAACTTGTGTAAGTCATATTAGAAACTAATTAAATAAATTCAATTAAGCATAATTGGAAAAATAATGGTGACAAGTGTGGAAAACAAGTTTTCGATGAATTTCTCAACAAGCAAATCTATCTATTGTCAACTATTGATTACAACAATTTTTTAGTCAAATATATATATTTTTAATTTCTTCTAATTCATTACTATTGCCATTTGATAGGTGTTTAATTAAATATTTGAAATATAAATAATTATTATAGGACATATTTGAAATCTCAAAACATTAAATATTTATTATAATTAGAGTTCTAATATGTTTGATTGAAAAATCTATAGTTATTTTATAATAAATTTTTATTTTCAAATAATGATTAATAAATTATGTTTCATATTTTATATATGTTCCAATCTTAAAATCGATAATTTAAATAATTAATTATCTTTGATCATAAGCTTAATTCTAGTCAATCATCTTAATCTTAAATTTAATCTTTGACTAAAAGTATTTTTTAAACATAATAAAAAAAAAATAAAAAAAAAAAATCTAAGCACTTATGTAAAACATAAACCAAAAATCTTAAAAAGAAATTATGAACATTTTTATCATACATTAAATTTTGCCATTCTTTTTAACCATATTTTCTATCCATTCTTTTTTCATATCATGTGTATTTTAGATTCATAATAATTTTTATATGCATCTGAACAAACTATGAGTAGAATTGACTTTAACCATGATAATTTCTACAAGACTAAAAAATAAAGAAATAAATAATACTAATTTTTATTTTTTACACAATTGAATCCAAAAATAGCTATATTAATACTAAAAAAGTTATCTCAACACTATTTTAATGTCCTCATTCAAGTAATTAGTGGAGTTAAATTTGCATTCTTGCTTCTATCTAAGTGTTTTACTAACATTAGTTTGTTGTTTTAGTATTTGTGGATTAGTTACTACTACACTTAAGAGTAAAAGAAATATTTGTAATGATAGTTTTTTTTTTAAGAACAATATAATATTATGATTTAGATTTATAGCTAATGATGTAAGTTTTAAAACAACTATATAATGATAAACATCTTTATAAGTTCCTCAAAGTGAAATTCTTAAGGTGTATTGGGGAAAACCAAATATTCCATAATATTTTCTATTCTTATATTGTGTTTCCAAAATATTTTAAATTTTTGAAGATTTTTAAGGATGGCGAAAAGATATTGTTTGCCACCCCACCATACCTAAAATACCATTGGGGATAATAATAAGGGTTTGAGGGTCAAGAATGCATCTCCATAGGTTAAATATGTTTATTTGATTGTGTGAATTTTTTTAAAATCATTAGGATGGATCATGGAGTGTGATTCAACACATTGATGCAAAAAACTTCACACAATTAAATCTTAAAGTATCAATAGTAAATATCTCTAACATTAGTTAAATATGTTGTCAAAGTGTCATTGTATTTTGATTTCCTATAAATTCATATATGATCTATTTGATTTAAAATCAACTACCATGTCTTGTTCTATTCTTCACATATGTGTTTATTGATGTGTACTTGAAATGTCATCTTATTATATTAATTTTTAGCTTTGCAAGTTGCATCACATCACAAGTGTATGGATTCGAGTGGGCCCACAAATGGATTCTCAACTCTAAAAGTTTCATGATTTTATCAGGATGGTCAAATGTAGAGTGCTTTTTCATACTCGTTAAAGCAAGCAGATATATGTATTTCCGTTTTTCTTGTAGTAACGAACTAAAATATCGGCAATGCAAACAAATGATGAACATAAACTAAATTGTCTTGCATGAAAAATTGTACTGACAACAAAAAAATGAACATAAAAAAAACCAGCATCCGACATGAGGAAAATCCGGTGGGAGTTTCTCCCATATAGTAGCCTATCAGCTAAATATGTTTGGAATGCTCAACAATAGGAGAGCATAAGATAAGGTGACTTCAATAGGGTGTCTTGGATCCTCTACCCTAGGCCCAAGAGAAGATATACCATCCCTCTTGGTCTCATGTGGCTCGTGCCATTCATATGAGGTGGTGTACCTAGTGAGGTATCCACATCCAATTTGCCTTCATCTTGCCATCCATTTCCCACTCCTTGATTATAATTCTTGTGTTGATTCACCATGATAGAGGGATGGGGTTGCAACAAGGTGCCCTTCATCTCTTTACCAGAAGACACTTTGTTTACTTTTGAACTGTTTTTGCTATCATAACTATTAATCATTAATTAATAATTTTGTGAATTAAATCACTATATTGATGGAGGAGAACAATTGATCCTCGAGGCTGATGTTGTTGATCAATTCGATCACAAGAGATAGACGATTGAAGCATAGGTTTGTGTCTCATGAAATTGTGAAGTCTTACCTTGTATGACAATTTCATCACTGATAGTAGAAAATTAGATTGGGGACATGACAATCCATACCACTTTAGGAAAAAAGGCAATCATTTGTAGTGAAATTATTGTTCTTATCATGAAATCATTTGTTAGTAAATTTGCTTGCCAATCTAAATTTAGGCATTCAATTACAATGTAAATCTTTTGAATGGTTTGATCATGCGAAAATGGTGTTAATTTTCTATTTTGACGAACTATATGATCAAATTAAATGTAATACTTGAATATTTTTTTTGACCATACAAAAATGGTATTTATTTGTATATTGACAAACCACATAGTGGATCATCAATAGTTACCCTATTTGAAAGGTTTTAACATCAAGTGTCATGTATGATTTGTAATTTTCAAGAATGCTTGAAATGACTAAGTAGGAGAGACTTTGGTCATCATGTTCAAAGGGTTTCAACAAATTACAAAAAATCACTAACAATATTGAAGAACTTGAGATTGTAAAATTAATTGTGCAACACAAACATACATTTAATCAAATTTATGTTCATGTCCATGAGTGTGTATTAGATTTAATTTGTAAATTTAAACCCTAACACATTAATCTCAACATAAATTTGTAAAAAATGGTATCTTCAAATTTAAACATAACACAAACCTTAAAATCCCAATTTCAATATGTAATAGATAGGTGAAATGTTTCAATTTCTTACTTTACATATATATAAATTTATCATTTTGTTCATTTATAATATGCTAACACAAAAATAAAAAGAAAAAAGAAAATTGTAGCTAACTAATAATAATTTAATCACTAGATAAAAAATTACAAAAGGAGGGTGAGAAAGAGAAGGGTTTTGAAATACAAGCTTGCCAATCTTGAACTTTACCCATCACCTTGCAAATAGAAAAATCCAATATAAAAGTTATTTTCTTGGCTTAAACTTTTGTAACTATTATGTGAACATCTAGGTGAAAATGTGTATGTTCCCTCCGAGAGCATATAAGGCAAAAATTAGATGAGATGTTCTAAAGTCATATGATTTGCACTTTTGACTTCTAATTATGCATTACAATATTACGTACAAATGCTTGTCATGTCATGTCATTTGTACAACTCTTGTCAACCATGCTTTGCATCTTTTCCTTGCTTTTGACCATTTTGCAAATATGAATTAATTTTTCAAAATTTCCCAAGTATGGTTTGGATTTAGATCATTTTAATATACAAATTTTATATTGCCTATTATGAAGATATTTAACTTCTAGGAAACTTTATCATGATTGACCATTTTATTCCCAAAAAAAGGATTATCTTCATGAGCTGTTGATTAATGCACATTGAAACTTGACTCTTTTGAAGATTCTCTCTTCACTACATCTTCAAGTTGATCCTTCAACATTTGCATTGGATTGAAGATATAATGCTTACCATATGATTGGCATACCATTCCTTTCATGAAATCTTGTATTTTTTCAAAAACATTTCAGCCCATGCTTTTTTCACTTTGCAAATTTTTATCTTATATCCATATGCCTCTTTCTAGTTATTATGTAGGTAGGATTCACTTGCATCCAAAATGCCCTCATCCACTAAAGTTTCAAATTCAACTTTAGCCATCTCTACAACTTAAGAGTATTTATTCTCTAGGATTTTGAGCTTTGAATCCAATCCTTCTAATTGTTTCATAGCATTGACTTAGAAATTTATTTTATGTCATAAATTTCCTCCATGGCATTGGATAACAATGCAAGCAACTAAAAATTCCATGTTTGGTGGCCCTAACAATGTTTCCAATTTTCCTATTGAGGGAATGTCCTTTTATATGACTTGGACACACAAAGGAGTTGGCGTAATAGGTGAAGACTCAAAAGCACCAACCAAAGATTGGATATGGGAGGTGATAGATGATGCCTTCTCTTTTGATTCTTCCTTCATCACCTTATCTTTATACATCTTTTGTATCATCAAATCAATGGAAGACTTAACAACCTTTTGGAATTCACTAAGTGAAATTGTGGTTGGTAGTTCAATAGTTTGAGGGTTGCAATTCTACTGATAACTTGTTCTTGTCTCACCCCTTGTGCATTAGGTGTAATTGAAGATCTCACTCTAGCTTTCTTTAGATGAGGAGGTTAGATGATCATAGGGGCAAGTTGTGAGAAGTCATCATTTGTAGGCTTGGTTGCTCTCTTTCTTTTTTGAATAATTTGATTAAATCATATGGGGGTTGCCTACAAGATGATCATCCTTGTCGTGTCTTATATTTTTGTTTCTTCTCTCTTGAATCATATTTGGTAGGGGACTTCTAGCTCTCAAGAGATTTTTATGGAGGGATATGTGTCATGTTGGGAAAGGTAATTAGATTCCTTTTGGAAGGAGATAGAATGAGATATTTGGTTGGATATGCATGGGAGTTTTCTTTGGAGAATTTTATTGAGAATCTACAGGTTAGGGAATATTACTAGTGGGAGAACCTTGTGGAGGTGGAGAACTTGGAGGAGGTGAATGCAGAGGGAAAAAAACAAGATGATGTGTCCTAATAGAACTTGAAGGTTACAAGGAAGATTCCTTTTGTGCCTTCGAAGTCACCTTAGCGGGTAGGAAAGATGGAAGGTCTATTGGATTTTGTTTAGCTTGAGAATTAGAGGCATGCGATGTTCTTGGTGCTTAAGACAAGCTTTCTCCTTACAAGTTTTTCTTTAATATATAAATTTGATCTTTAGCGTCTTTCTTTTTTCTAACTTGTATGTCTCATCTCCAATATCTTCTCCCTATTCTTTTATATTTGCAACCTTGATAGATGGTTCCAAGACTAATTCTAGGGCTTTATCTTGGTTTTGGTGTTCCTCTTCCTCATTTTCCTTCCCATTTGAAGTTTTTTCTATTGTTATCTCAAGATTCTTCTTCTCCTATAACAATTTCAAGCTCTTCTCAATGGCCTTTCCTATCCTCTCCTATGTGATCTCTAATTCCTTCCTATCCTAATCCATTTTGGGTTGATTTGTCAAAAATTCTCTTCCAATCGTAGAAAGGATCCAAAACATTCAATCATTCCAAACTCCTTTGAGTATTGCTACAAGTTAGAAGATTGTTTTGATAGTTGTTGAGCAATGGGAAGCTTCTCTACTTGACTACAACTTTGTCTTTCCAATTGATTTAGAAATATTTCACTTATGATAGATCTCTATAAGATGCCCCTAATAATCCTTCCATGTATGACCTAGGGTCAAAGATATATTTAACTCAAACTTTTGTAGGCTCACTTGGTCCATTTTTGTTTTTGTCATCTTTGTGGCATGATATGAGGGGAGCATGTATTTGCTAATGAAAATGGGATAATATATTCTTTCTTTATGTTTATTTGAACAAAATTTGTGTACAACCACAAGTTGTTGATAGAGCTCCAACAACATAAAATCACTAATGACTTTAAGAGTTTTGTATGGTGCTTCCTACAAATCTCTAGCCTTGGTGTATACAAACGTGGATAATTTTGTAATGTCTCTCCCATTCGTAGTTTGGAGATATGGATATCTTGTTATGTTGTAACCTTATTTATGGAGATGTAAGTTGTGCATGAGTACTTTGCTCCAGAGTGCTTGATTTATGTTTTTCTTTAGTTGGTGCTTTCTATGCCTTATGATGTGTATGGACCGCTGTGTTAGGAATTGCATGCAAAAAATATCAATTATATGCAGATAAATATTAAACACAGGAATGAAAAACACAAAAATAATAACAATAAAGAGACACTATTTAACATGGTTCACCCAATCTCGGGCTACATCCACCAAACAGAGAGTCCAATATTATTATCCAGTAAATCAAAACTGACTACAACCAGCAATCCCTTGCAACTCAATACCGCTGCAAAATGCTATATGAAATTCTCTACTAAATAAAACCCCTAACCCTTAGCCTTTTTATCAAGACTTATGTTAGTTAAAAAATTAGGGTTACAACGTGTTAGTGAATAGAAAAATAACACTTGATGCCTTTATAAAATAATAAGTCTTTTTGGATTCGCAGGGTGCTGGCCCTCGACCCTACCCTATATCGTGTCAGGGAGCGCGCAAGGGGAGTTGCCCCTTGACCCCACAAGGGGTGCTCCCCCCAAACCCCCATTGAAAAATATGGGGGGAAATCGTGCCGATAGAAGTAGGGAAAATTTAACCTCTAAGTCTGATTAGGCTCCATACAACAGAAAACTCCCACTTGGAGACTGATCAAAATCCATAGCATATCACACCACATGATGGTCTTTTATATGGTGTTGCATTGAGATGTGTGCATTTATTATGGTGCCAAGTTGCTTGGGAACTTAATATATTCTCTACTAGTGATATTTCATGGGGTGTGGTGCTTACATGAGTTTATTACTAATGACGTTTGAGATGTCAAAATGGATTTAATATCAATATGGATTAAATGTGATTATGACATGATATATATGAACACTACTATAATGTGATTTGGATTTACCGAGTTTAGAAATATCAATATTGATATGGAAATTAAATGATAATGCATTTTAAATTGAATAAATGCAATAAATTAATATTATGTAAATGAATCTTGGAAAGTTAGTAAAATTGAGGAAGACCTTCATTTTTCCTTCTTTGAATTATTGAAGGATCAACCATTAAAGTTATTAGCTATAGCTATAAATGAGGCTTTTCAAGAGATATTATAAATGATATGAAATGCAAAATTTGAGTCCATACCACTTTAGGAAAAAAGGAAATTATTTTTAGTGAAACTATTGTTTCTAGCATGATCTCTTTGTTAGTAAATTTGCTTGCTAATCTAAATTTAGACATTGAATTACAATGTAAACTTTTAGAATGCATTTAATCTATATAGGAACCAATTTAATTTTTCCTTCGACCATACAAAGTAATGCTAATATGTATTTTGACAAACCATATGTCCATGATATTAAATGAAATACTTGAATTTTTCCTTTGACCATACAAAGATGGTGTTAATGTATATTTTGACAGACAACACATTGGAATATCAATAGTTACCCTACTTTAACTTAGGTGTTACCATCAAGAATCTCTTGTATGATTTACAAATTGCAAGAATTGTTGAAATAACTAAGTAGGAGAACCTTTGGTCATCATGTTCAAAAGGCTCCAACAAAATACAAAAAAATCACTAACAAAATCGAACTTAAAGGTGATATGGAAGATTCCTTTTGTGCCTTTGGATTCACTTTAGTGGGTAAGAAAGGTGGAAGGTCTATTGAATTTTGTTTAGCTTGAGAACTACAAGCATGTAATGTTCTCAGTGCTTAAGACAAGATTTCTCCTTACCAAGTGTTTCTTAAATATACAAATTTGATCTTCAATGTCTTTCTTTTTTTTAATAACTTTTATGTCTCCTCTTCAATATCTTCTCCCTATTATTCTATGTTTAAACCCTTGATAGGTGGCTCCAAGACTAGTTTAGGGCTATGTTACCCCGAGTTTCCAGGACGGGGGAACTGGGAAACGGGTTTCTGGGACGTTTTTTTTTTTTTTTTTCCAAATTTTCCTAAGCACTACTTGTCGTGAACTCCTCCTGTCCGACGCCTAGCAATGTTTTCTTTTTTTTCGTTTGAACTTTGGGAAGCAATATGATATCGATATCATATACTAATTACTCTATGATATCGATATAGTATTATATTGATATCGATATAATATATTGATATTGATATAATACTATATCGATATTATCTAAAATATTAAACAAAACAAAACTTTGCAAAAAAATAAAAAAATTAATCACTTGTAAATTATTATAATATTTATTATTTATTAATAATTATTAAATTAATACTTAATTAATTTATTAATAAATAATAAATATTATAATAATTTACAAGGGATTAATTTTTAAAAATCGAAAAAACTTTACTCGCTGTGATTAGGGATTCAAATTAAAATTAATTGCTTTCAAAATTGAAAAATAATATTTTTTAATTTTTTTTTATAAAAAATTATTTTGTAATTGCCCTTAGCGCTGGAAACGACTAGTTGTCCTTGGGATGAATCAGGTGTCTCCCACTGTCTAGGGGACGGTCAACGGTCCCTAAAAAAATAGTTGTTCGATTCCGAGTTTCTGGGACGATTTTAACATTTTTTCGAGGATCTCGCTTGGAAATGTTTCCGATCGTCCCCAAGTCCTCGAAACGGTTCACGTTTTTGAACAGGTGCCTTAAGGCCGGAAACACATTTCCAAGTAACATTGGTTTAGGGGCTTTATCTTGGACCTTGGTTTTGGTGTCAATCTTCCTCCCTTTCCTTCCTTTTAGAAGTCTTTTCCATTATAATCTTGAGATTCTTCTTCTCCTCTAACAATTTCAAGCTCCTCTCAATTACCCTTCCTATCCTCTCTTATGTAGTCTTGAATTCCTTCCTATCCCAATCCATTTTTGAAATTTACTTGTGAAAAATCCTCTTCTGATTGTAGAAATGATCCAAAACATTCCATCATTCTGAACTCCTTTGGGTATTGCTACAATTTAGAAGACCTTTATTTGATAAGTGTTGAGTCATGGGAAGCTTCTCTTCTTGATTACAACTTCATCTTTCCAATTGGTCTATAAATATTTCACTCATCATTGATCTCTATAAGATGCCCCTAGTAATCCTTCCATATATGACCTAGAGTCGAAAGATACACTTGACTCAAACTTTTGTGGGGTCACTTGGGCCATTTTTGTTTTTGTCATCTTTGTGGCTTGATACAAGGGACACATGTATTTGCCAATAGAAATGAGATAAGAGATGATTTATTTATGTTTATTTGAACAAAATTTATGTACACTCACTAGTTGATAGAGCTCCAAAAACATAAACTCACTTATGTACTTTAAGAGTTTCGTATGGTGCTTCCTAGAAACCTTTAGCCTTGATGTATGTAAAAGTGGATAATTTGATAAACCACTTAAGCAATTTATTTTTTCTTGGCAAGATCATTCTCTAACATATTGATCAGAAATAAGATAAAGACATCATTGACCTTTTTTGCATTTTGCATGAGATCAAGCTACAGATAATACTCATACACCAATTTTTCTACCCAATGACCACAACTCCTATTTTTATTCCTACAAAGTGTCATATTTTGGTGAATAAATAAACTATGTAGCAAGGCATGTAAAATATTTTGGATCATATCAAATCAATTAATAGATCATGCAATTTGTCACTAATTAGAGTGACCCAATCAATGTAGTTTATCCCACCAAGGACCTAGATAATGTATTGGAACAACCAAGTTTGGAACTCTTTAGCATTCTCTTGTCTAGTCACTATTTAAGAAGGTGATGATGTTGTTGATCTCTTCATGGAAGTTTCTCTTGTGTAGTTTTTTTAGCATCCCAGTGACATGTCTTCAGGTTTTTGAACCAATTCTTATTTATGATATTCACACATGTTGATCTAGATTATTTTTGTAGTGGGTCCTAGAAGCATCCATACTGATCTTCATGTATGTCTCTTATTAGGAGATTAAGCATCTCTTCACTATACTATGGTTGACTTTGTAGAATGGCATGGTTTTTGATGTTTCTATTTTATGTTGTTTCTTAATTATAGAATTTGGTCATGTCATGATCGTTTGATGATTGAACAAATATAGGCAAAGAAGTTGCTTGGATTAGGCCACTCACTACTAGGTTTCTTGCCATTTGGTTTGTGCCACTAGTATCAACAATTTTTCAAAGGAACTACTTTAGTCATACATGGTATGGTTTTGTGTATGATATTGTGGAGATCTTTGACATGGTCTTTGAAGGAATAACTAAGGTCTTAAACTCATATTTCAATGTTGTAGTTAAATATATGGTACACATTGTTGTCTTGTTAAAACATTATTAAAAGATGAGACAACATTTACATTATAATCTAAGGGATACCTTATAAATTTGAAAAATATAACCATATTTTCACATTGGTGGGGTTTCAAGGTTTAGGTGCATGCTGGTAAGTTAGAAAATTTTTCCTTTTGAAAAATTACAAGGTTTTGGGGTCAATTTGAAATAGTTTTGGTATTTTTGGGTTTTTGTGTAGAGTTTGCATGCACATTTGTACATGTACAAGTTTGGGTGAAAAGTCTAGTAATATAATGTGTGGGTTTTTGTAGTTTTATTGCATGATTGCTGTAGCATCCTAACTTTACAATTTTGACCGCATTTGGGGCCCTCACCTTAGTGTTCTCATCCTCGTTCTTGATCAAGACCTATTTATGTCTCTATCATGTAATAAATGTCATATTTTCATCTTGAACCTTGTTGGGACCCCTTAACCCTGACCCAATTTGGAGTAGGACTAGGGTGTGGAACCTTGGTCCTCACTGGGACCATGGCGCCACACCATGGTCCTCCCTAATTGGGGCCTAATTTGAACCCTAGGCCCTATACAAAATTTGAGCTAGAATTACTTCTCCATGCTGGCCTATGTCAAAAAATTAACATAATTGATGACAAACAAGTATACAAGTAGGTCTTCCCCTCTCATTTTGATATACAAGCATAATGTGATATGATCATAAGGCAGGGAGAACTATAATCAAGCAATCAAGCATTCAAGCACTAAAGCATTCATCATTAAGGATTTCTAGAGTTCTTCAAGACTGCATATTCTTCATCTATCCATTGTGGAGCAACATTACATCATTCATTTGCAAGCATGTGTGTGTGTTAGGGTTTTGTCATTTTCATGCCATTTTATACAACATATGTGATTACATTCAAGAAGCAAAGCATCATCGTCAATCATTGCAGATCCGAGGTATACATTTCCATTATTTATTTCAGTATTTGCAATATTTCATTCAAGGTTTATTCCTTAACCGAGGTTTGACTTAGGAAAGCCCCTATTCCCAACCTATTTCCCTTTCTTTCTGTGTGTAGGAAACAGGTGCGTAGCTGTACTTCTCAAAATAAGCTTCAGACACAAAGACAAAACAACCCTTTTTGGTGTGTGGAAAATTCAGAGGACTATGTTGCCACACCACAATCCCTATTTTTATGAGGCATTTTCGTAGGGAAAATCCGAATCAGCTTATATTACTCAGATCCAAGTGCAGGATAAAATCCCGAACTTGTAACTCATTATTTTCTTGGTTTTGTCTTCAATTTCGACACTTTACTCTAAATTAGCATTTCAACTCACAAAAGAGGAAAAAACACATTATAATCAATCAATCCACTTAGTATTTAGTCCTTATCTGATTTGTGACTGAATCTAGTGGATTCCTTCCCTCTTTTGAATGTAAAAGAATTCTTCCCCAAAGCGAAAATCAATTTGGTGATTTCTCTTTCTATGTTGCAAATTGCCTTCCCCCCTTTACATTTTGGTGAATCCGACTCCTTAACCCTTATTTTTTATTTATGTTCTCAAATCTGATTGTTTATGCAATTTGAAATTCAAGTTTTCATTTACAAGTTTGATTTCCTTACAAATTTTAAAAATTTAGAGGTTAATTTCACTAAAACCCTAAGTTTTAATTTCAAAAATTGAGCTTGTGAATTGCATAATTTGGATTAATTATTTTAGATTTGAGTGTTTTTCAATTTCAAAAATTCAAATTTTCAATTGCAAGTGAAATTTCACATTTAAATTTCAAAATTAAGTGGTTAATTTCAAAAGCCCTAATTTTTTTTTTTTTTAAATTGAGCTTGTGAGTTGTTTAAATTTTGAATTTCACACTTGAAATTTGGTGGTTAATTTCAATTCAAATTCGAAATTGCAATCTTGGATCAAATTTCAAATTTAAATTTTATAATTAAGAGGTTATTTAACAAAGCCATAATTTTAAATTTAAATTTTTATTGGGTAAATTCAAATCTTCTAGTGGGTAATTTTAAATTTAAATTTAGAGATTAATTTCAAATCCCTAATTATAAATTTAAATTTCCTAGGAGGTTTCATAATTTAAAAAAAAATTGAATTCAAATTCTCATTTTCAAATTTTATTTCACATCTTTCAAAATTTAAATCTTAAAAAAAATCAATCAAATTTGAATAAATTAAGAGGTTTTATTTATAAAATCCTAATTTATTTTGATTAATTTGCTTTGATTTAAATTTAAATATTCGTCATGACAATTAATGGATTAGATTTATTTTCTCTATCACATATGATTATGTAGACGTATAAAAATGACCACTTTCCTAAGTGAATATTTAATATTCATTTTAACCTCATCCCTCTATTTAATTAAATTCTATTTAATTAAATTATTCACATTTATCTATTTGATTAAATAAATTACTCAATTTATTTAATTAAGTCCACCTAAGCCTTTCATAGCCTTTAATTAAATAAATCACTTTATTTAATTAATTCCCCTTTCTCCCCTTTTAATTAAATTTACATTTAATTAAATTGATCCTTGCAAGTAAATAAATCTAATTTATTTATTTTAATTCTCCACTTGTATTTATGCAAGTTGCACCTATTTTTATTGAAATAAAGTAATTTATTTTAATTAAAATTCCCTTCCATCCACTTGCAAAATCCTACATCTCCCACTTGCCTCCCTAAACCCCCTTCTAGATTCTTCTAATCACTTCTATTTTAGCCTAATCTATTTCCTAAATATTGTCACATCCCTAAGCAAAGGGAAGTCACTTCTCAAACCTTCAAAGTCTTCTCAAACCATTAAAGGCTTTATGTCTTCAACAAGTTAACCCTCAAAGTCTTCATAACCATTAATGGTTAACTCAACCTTCTTATATGATTAGAGACTTTCTCTCTAACTCAACCTTCATCTAACCCAAGGGTCTCATCAAGCATTCATTGCTTTGACCATGGTTATTCCTTTAACCCTTGCACAAGAGTTTATCCTTTGGATAAAATCTTTATCCAATGGATAACCCTAACCTAACCTTAACCCTTACCTCCTAAGATAACCATGATGTCTTCTCAAGCATTTAATGCTTCTTACATCTCCTCTCAAGCAATCTTTTGTTGACAATTTTCACCATTTCATTGGTGATAATTGTGAACATGGATTGATAACTTTCAATCCTAGCCCTTGTTAAGATTATCCAATCTTGACCATCCATTGCCCTATTTTTTCTATAAATAGAGCTCTCATTCTTCATTTACATATCCAAGTCTTTAGTATCAAACTTATAGATATTTTTCTAAATATATAAGTTTCATGCATCTAATGTATAATCATTTTTAATCAAGCATTTAGCCTCTCTTTGAATAAAAATCATCTTGATAAGCATTTTAGGAAGAATTTCTATTATCATAGCACACTCATATTAGACTAGTATATCATGTTAGGATAGGTTTTACTAATCTTTTATCTTATCATCATATCCATGCTAGTTTAAATCATATTAGATTTAATATCATGCATAACTAGGAATGCATTCATGTTAAGTTGATCAAGTATCCCTCATTCTTGGAGTTGTCATTCCTGAAGTCACTTTGCTCAGTGATTTGAGAGCAAAGGCATTGACTTGAGGAATCCTGTGAGATAGAGAACAATGGAACGTCCCTTGGGGAGTTGAGCTATTCAATATAACTCCATAACTTGCACCAAGAGTCCCATTAGTGTGTGGACCCTTTTGAAACCAAAATTTTTGTTTCTTTGTACCACTTTTCCCGCACACATTTCTGGCGCCCACCATGGGGCATAACCCCATAAAAATATCATTTTTGATGCAGGAGTGATATTGCAGGTACGTGAAAATGCTGAGTTAGCACATTGGAGCCTTCTTTTAGTGCTTCGAAACTATTTGCTAGTGCATCTCGCTTACTGTTTAGTGCATTAGACCCTAACACTATCACTTTAAGAACTTAAGTTAGCGCATAACACTTTTGACTGCCAACTGTAAAATCACAACACTTTGAGAAACTAGTCTAGCACATCCAATGATCAGCTTAGCGCATAGGGTATATTCTGTAGCGTTTTTGTGCATTCCTGTAGCGCATTGGTGTAACAATGTAGCGCATAGAGGTAGCAAAGAAGAAAAATTTGTAACTGAGGAAAATCCTTTTAGGCTTGTGTAAGCCCACACTAACATTTGATTGTTGACGGATTTCATGCAGGTTCTAATCTTTTTATGCAGCGGAAGGAGTTAGTTTAGAAGTTATCTTTTTTTACTTTCTTTCAAAACAAGTTAGTTAAAAAGAATTCACTCTCCTTTTGACAAAATTTTAAAATAAACATCATATTTTCATTTTGGATGCTTAAAATGAATTTCAAACCTCTTTTTGGTGTTTAAAATGAAAATTCATCTTTTCTTTATTGCAAGGTAAAAAGAACAACAAAATTCACTTTTGCTTTCTTGCAAGTTAGAAAAAGGAAAAACACTTCACTTTGGGGCTTTAAAAAGAGCAAAACAAATTTACTTTCAGCAAGGTTAAAACAAACTTCACCTTCCTTTGGTGCCTAAAAGGATCAATTTTATTTTTGCAAAGGTCAAAGAACCTCATTTTTCATTTTATGCAAAGCAAAGAGAGAAAGCTTTCCCCTATCGACTTTTAATTGTGTTGACCAAAATCGTGATTTGCTTTGTTGACCAAGTTTATTCAAAGGTTTTTGGAAATACACACTTTGCTATGAAAGGTTAAAAAGAACACCATGATTTTTTGGAGCGAAATATCCAACTAGAGGTTAGAAAATCATTGTCTTGAAAGCTAAAAAGAGCCATTGTTTGCCTTGTCTCGAAAGTGGAAGGTATATGCTCTCCCCTTAATTGGGTGATCAAAAAGCCAAACCACTCTTAAAGCTTTCTTTATTTCAAGTACTTAAAACCTTTAGCAGGCCTGCCCTTCCGAGTTGCTATTAGAGTGTCATTTAAATGGTTGGTGAGAGGGGAATGACCTAAGTGGGAAATGACTTTATTGCCAAGTGTTCCAACCCACTATAATCAAATGTGGAGGTTGACAAAAGTCCCTTCAATGGTTTTTCTCAGTGATTAGCCTTCCTCCAGTATCTTTATGATATGTAAAGCCTTTTTTTTAAAGGTTGGGAAGCCTCCCGAGGGAGTTTATCACTGAAGACCTAATGGGATACACCTAGTTTGCTCAACACTTCACCTAGTTGATGTTGCTAAATTCCACCAACTCACCAGGCCTAGTTGCTTTTTAGACCTCCATGTCCTTCTCAGTTTCTTCTAGGGGTTGACTCTTGCTCACTCTAAGGTGTTTACTTCAAGTGTCTTGACTAGGAACCCTACCAATCCTCTGTGCTTCCCATATACTCAATTATGGCTTCTTGGCTTCAAGTTGTCAAACTAACCTCCATTTGTCTTGAGATGATGCAGAGGTGTGGAGATGTCTTCTTCCATGTTTTGGATTCTTTTGAGGTCCATTAGTGGTTTGCATTCAATAGGTTTCTTACTGATTTCAAGTTTTTGTCTAGAAAAGGGCTACAAGGAATGAGCCCCCAATTAGGCCTCCAAAATCCGCTTTTCTAGGTCTTGGATGAAAATGATTCAAAGGACCCCCAAATAATTTTGGATTTTATTCAAAGATACACCTATCCCTGAAGGATTTTTTTTGGTTTTGACCCCTAGTTTCTCCGTACCATGTATGAACCCCAAAATGAGGGTTTTGATGGGTTTACAAGGCCTTTAACCGGTAATGAATAAACAAGTTGGGGTTTTGGAATCAAAAGGCCTTGTCAAATATTCTACTTGCATAGAAAATTATGCTCCAACTCCATTGACCCCTTCAAACTTTGAATTGGTGATTTGGCACACACCGCCGCACTTAACACTTCTTTTTCACCTTATTTCCTCTAGTCGGGTTGCTCCTGGAATCGCCTAGTTTAAGGTGAAAGTCATAGATCAAAACTCTTTTCTAGTACTTGAACCTGCATATGTACACTATAAAAAGGGTTTCCCTTCATGTCCCAACAAGCCATGATGGTAGCATGTGTGGAACTCATGGGGCAACCATATTTACAAGGAAATCGCTATTTACAAGCCAAAACTCACTGTTTGCAAACAAGAACAAGAAAACACCAATGAACATAATTTACAAGGCTCTAAATTGAACCAACAAAATAATAACACACAAGAGTAACTCAATCCATTTCTGGATCAATGGATTCAATCCATATTCAATTGCAAAATGAGTAAAACTAAGCCAAAACGCGGCCAACAAGACTGAAAATGAGTAGTTTCAGTCGTTGAACTTACATCACACACTTCTCCAACCTTGGTATTCATGAAAGAGAGGGTATATATAGGTTTACCATGTGTGGAGTTCTCCTAGGGTGTTGTACAATCCCTAACTCCATCGCTAACCATTTCAAGACATAAGTTGTCATGATAACTTTTACAATTTTGCAACTTTTGCACTTTTGGCCTTTCCAACCTATAAGACCTATCCAAAATCATCATAAATGACTTCTCAAACATGTCTAAGACCTATTTAACCCTCCCTAATGCACATGCCAAGTTTGGACACTTTTGACCATCAAAAAGGTCAGTTGGCTACTCAAACTCATTATTTACACAAAAATGCAAACCTAAGTAGTATGAACACAACCTAGGCCTACATTGACACAAAATGATAACTCTTGGACCCTCCTAGAGTCCTTACTCATCACTGACTTGGCTAGGGTCAGTAAAAGCCAAAATTGAAAAAAAACTAAACAATCTAGGTCCCTGTTGCTCCTGCACCATTCTCCCAAACAAAAGAAGATCATGTCACCCCTTTGGGAATCAGATTCTGATCAATCCCAAGATTCTAATACTCTATCTCCATCACCCATGTAGCTTCAGCATCATCCAAACCCTACCATTTGATGAGGTGCTCCCAATAGACTTGATGCCTTGTCTTCTTGGCAATTCTTGAACTCAACACCTTCTCCGCCTTTGGATTTGGTTTGGCTGGTAACTGAAGGTTGTTCACATCAACTGAAACCTCTAATTGACTACAATCTGAACCTTGAACTGGTCCATTGTATGCAACTAAGTCTTCTATATTGAAAACTGGTGACAAGCCTAGGTCACTAGGTAGATCCACCTTGTATGCATTTTCTCCATACTTGGCTAGAATGGCACATGGACCTATCCTTCTCATCTGCAACTTGTTTGGCACTCCTTTTTGTAGCCTTGCTTTGTTTAGGTGCTCCATGACAAGGTCTCCCACTTGAAAATGTACATTCTTCCTTCTTTCATCAACTTTTTATTTGAGCTTGCTTGTATTCTCCATCAAAGCTTGCTTAACCGATTCATGGACCTCCTTCATTGATTGAGCAAAGTCCTCTGCATATCCACTTCTTGCTACTACACTTCCTAAATCTCTCAACTCCAAAATAGCTCTTGGGTGCACACCATAGACTACTTCAAAAGGACTCTTGCCGGTAGTCCTATTTATGGTGTCATTATATGCATATTCACCTTATGAGAGTACTTGATCCCATGTTTGACCATATTCCTTAGTAAGACACCTTAACAAGTTTCCCAAGCTCCTGTTCACCACTTCGGTCCACCCATCTATTTGAGGATGGTAGGCTGATTCAAAGGAGAGGTTGGTGCCAAGCTTTTTCCATAATGTCTTCCAAAAATGACTCATGAATTTTGAGTTCCTATCTGAAACAATGCTTATGGATAAACCATGTATCCTCACTACCTCTTTGAAGAACAATTGAGCAATTTGGCATGCATCATTAGTAGTCTTGCAAGGCACAAAGTGAGCCATTTTGCTAAATTTGTCCACAATGACATAAATGTTGTCATATCCCTATTTCGTCCTTGGTAGACCTACTACAAAGTCCATACTAATGCATTCCCAAGGTCTATTTGGTATGGGAAGAGGTTGGTATAAACCAGCATTTGTTGAAGTACCCTTGGCCTTTTGGCAAACTATGCAAGTCTCCACATACTTCTTCACATCTTGATTCATCCTTGGCCAATAGTAGTACCTTTGAACCAACTCTTGAGTCTTATTGACTCCAAAATATCCACTAAGGCTGCCATTATGCTTCTCTTGAATAAGGTTTTCTCTCATTGAGCCTCTAGGGACACAAAGCTACCCACCTTTGAACAATAGTCCATTTTGCAAAGTAAAATCAGAATAATCACTATGGAAGTGATTTTGATACTCCTTACACACCTTGTAGGCATTTGAGAAGTCTTCATCCTCTGGGTACAAGTCTCTAAAACTGTCAACACCTATGCTTCTCAATTGGATTTCTTGGACTATCAAAAGTATCCTACTTAGTGCATCAGCTACCCGGTTTAGCTGCCCTTTCTTGTGCTTAATGGTGAATGTATAGGCCTGCATATACTCTACCCATTTCATATGTTTATGACTGAGTTTGTCTTGTGAGTTTAGGAAACTCAAGGCTTGGTTATCTGTAAAGACTACAAATTCTTTAGGGAGGAGATAGTGTCTCCACTTCCTCAAAGCCTGCACTAAAGCATACAACTCAAGATCATAAGAGGAGTATTTCCTCTTGGCATCACTTATCTTCTCACTATGGAAAGCTACTGGTCTTTCTTCTTGGCTTAGGACAGAACCTACTGCAACATTGCTTGCATCACATTCCACAATGAATTTTTTTTCAAAACTAGGCAACACTAGCACTAGTTGAGTAGCTATCTTCACCTTCAAGGTTTCAAAACCTTTGTTTGCTTCTTCACCCCACTGAAACTTTGCCTTTACTCCACCTCTAATGGTGTCTAACATTGGGGCACATATAGCACTGAATTGCCTAATGAACTTCCTATAGTACTGAGCTAGTCCATGGAAGCTTCTCACCTCTATTGCTGACTTAGGAGTAGGCCAATTTACAATGGCTTCAACCTTGCTGGGATCATCTTGAGGTTTCCTTGAGACAACACAAACCCAAGGTAAACCAACTCCTGATTAACAAATTCACACTTCTCCAAATTCATGGTTAGCTTTTCATCATACAACCTTTGTAATACATCTTGCAAATGATTAATGTGATCTGCCCTATTCTTACTGAAAATGAGGATATCATCAAGGTATACCACCACACATTTACCTATGAAGTCCTTCAACACCTCATTCATGAGTCTCATGAAGGTGCTTGGAACATTGGATAAGCCAAATGGCATGACAAGCCACTCATAAAGACCCTCAGTAGTCTTAAATGTAGTTTTCCATTCATCACCCTCCTTAATCCTAATTTGATGATAGCCACTTTTAAGGTCAATCTTGGTAAAGTACTTGGCTTCTCCTGAACAATCCTTTAGGTCTTCTATTCTAGGAATAGGGAGCCTATATCTGATGGTGATCCTATTTATGGCTCTAGAATCGGTACACAATCTCCAAGTACCACCTTTCTTTGGTGCTAACATGATAGGGACAACACAAGGGCTAATGCTTTTCCTAATTAGGCCTTGGTCTAAGAGCTCTTGGATTTGCTTGGTAATCTCAACGTTTTGTTGGGGAGTCATCTTATAATCTGCCTTGTTGGGTAAGGATGCTCCAGGAATGAAGTCTATTTGATGGCTTATGGTTCTTTTGGGAGGTAAGGTGGCTGGTTGTCCATCACTTACTATGCCTTTTAATTTCTTCAACAAATCTTGCACCTCTAATGGAAAATCTGGCTGCTCTTTCTTTTCTTTCTCTTAGGGCTTCGTCACAAGTGCAAACCCTATACCTTCACCTTCCTCAAGTGTCTTCAAGAACTGTTTTTCACTTACCAAAAGAACATTACGACCTACTGCCCTCTTTTCGCTTTCCTCAAGGATAGAATGAATCTTGAATGTGACTCTATCTTTCTTGAATGAGTATGCATTCTTGGCTCCATCATGGATAACTTGTCTATCAAATTGCCACGGTCTTCCCAATAGAAGATGGCATGCATCCATGGGTAGGACATCACATAACACCTTGTCTGTATACCTTCCAATGGTAAAATTCACCCATGCTTGCTCATTAACTAGGACATGTTGGCCTTTGTTCAACCAAGTAACTTTATAAGGGTTATTGTGAGATATCCTTTGCATTTTGAGTTTACTCACTGCCTCTTCTGACACAATATTGTCTGTAGACCCTGAATCAATAATCACTTTGCACACTTTGTCCATAATCTTGCATTTGATCCTAAATAAGGACCTTCTTTGGCTTGGCTCTTCTCTGACCGGTTCTTTGATCAAAGTTCTCCTTATCATCAAGTTTTCATCTACCTTTGATTCTAAGGCAACCTCTGAAGTCTTGCTGCTCAAAGACTCTTCTTGAAAATAGTTCACTCTCCTATCACCACCTTGTGATGATCCCTTCTCTGGACACCTATATGCTGGATGACCAAGTTGGTTACAATGGTAACACTTCATTGTTGCAAAGTATGAGAAACCTCTACCTTGGCCACTAGATCTTCCTCTTAAACCACTATTGGATCCCCTTCCTCTATTGAATCCTCCTTTACTGCTGCCACTATCTTGTTGCTCAGTGAGTTTAGACTCTCCTTGTGTTCTTTGTTCAAAACTTCTTGCCCCAAAGCCTCCTCTATGGCCTCTATTGTCTTTTCCTCTGCCCCTACCCCTATTATTGCTTGAGTCATGCTTTCTTTTCAGTTTCTCTTCCACCTTAAGGGCAAGTTGATAGGTTTGATGGACTGTTTTTGGGCTCAACAAGCTGATTTCTTCTTGAATGTTCCAACGTAGACCATTTAGGTACCTAGCAACTTTAAGACTCTCTTCTTCCACCACATGAGATCTAAGGCTAATTTTTTGGAACTCCTCCATATAGCTACTGACATCAAGGTCTTTTTGTCTCAAGTTTTGTCTCTTCCTATGCATTTTCACTTCATAGTCCTCAGGGAGATAGACTTCTTTGATTTTGACTAACATCCCTTTCCAAGAAGAGATGGGTTCTTTGCCCATTTTATTCCTTTCATCTTGCACAAATTTCCACCATGTGTGAGCATTTCCTCTCATCCTTGACTTGGCTACCTTGACTCTCTGGGCTTTGGCTATGCCTTCACATTCAAAATGGTTCTCCATACCTTCTATCCATTCCAGGACCACTTCTGCCTCCATCTTACCAGTGAACAATGGCAATCCTTCTAGTGATCTACCACTCAAGGCTCTCAATGCCCTCAGGAAAGGTTCTTTCTCCATAACAGGATCAGGCTCTGGTACTTTTTCTTCTTCTAACACTTTTGTTTCCTTCCCTTTTGTTCCTTGAACCTTTATCAACACTTCATCTACCTTGGTTTCTACCTCACCAAGCTTGCCTTCCAACCTTGCCAATCTTTCCCTCAGGAGCCTATTCTCTTCCTCCTGATCATCCACTTTCCTTTCCAATTCTGCATTGGTCACCATATTGTCTCCAACTGACTCTTCCAAGTCTAAGTACATCAATTTTACCCAGCCCAAATCTTATAGGCTCTGATACCAATTTGATGGGATACACCTAGTTTGCTCAACACTTCACTTGTTCAATTCCCCCAACTCACCAGGCCTAGTTGCTTTGTAGACCTCCAAGTCCTTCTCATTCTCTTCTAGGGCTTGACTCTTGCTCACTCTAAGGTGTTTTCTTCAAGTGTCTTGACTAGGAACCCTACCAATCCTCAGTGCTTCCCATATACTCAATTATGGCTTCTTGGCTTCAAGTTGTCAAACTGACCTCCATTTGTCTTGAGATGATGCAGAGGTGTGGAGAAGTATTCTTCCATGTTTTATATGCTTTTGAGGTCCATTAGTGGTTTGCATTCAATAGGTTTCTTACCGATTTCAAGTTTTTGCCTAGAAAAGGGCTACAAGGAATGAGCCCCCAATTAGGCCTCCAAAATCCGCTTTTCTAGGGCTTGGATGAAAATGATTCAAAGGACCCCGAAATAAGTTTGGATTTTCTTCAAAGATACACCTATCCCTAAAGTATTTTTTATGGTTTTGACCCCTGGTTTCTCCGTACCATGTATGAACCCCAAAATGAGGGTTTTGATGGGTTTACAAGGCCTTTAACCGACAGTGAATGAACAAGTTGGGGTTTTGGCATCAAAAGGCTTTGTCAAAGATTCTACTTGCATAGAAAATTATGCCCCAACTCCATTGACCCCTCCAAACTTTGAATTGGTGATTTGGCACACCCCCCTGCACTTAACACTTCATTTTCACCTTATTTCCTCTAGCCGAGTTTCTCCTGGACTCGCCTAGTTTAAGGTGACAGTCATATCAAAACTCTTTTCCAGCACTTGAAACTACATATGTACACTATATAGAGGGTTTCCCTTCATGTCCCAATAAGGCATGATGGCATCAAGTGTGGAACTCACGGGGCAACCATATTTACAAGGAAATTGCTATTTACAAGCCAAAACTGGTTGTTTGCAAACAAGAACAAGAAAACACCAATGAATAGAATTTACAAGGCTCTAAATTGAACCAAAAACACAATAACACACATGAGTAACTCAATCCATTTCTGGATCAATAGATTCAATCCATTTTCAATTGCAAAATGAGTAAAACTAAGCCAAAACACTGCCAACAAGACTGAAAAATGAGTAGTTTCAGTTGTTGAACTTACATCACACACTTCTCCAACCTTGGTATCCATGAAAGAGAGGGTATATATAGGATTCCAACATGTGGATTCCTCCTAGGGCATTGGACAATCCCTAACTCCATCGCTAACCATTTCAGGACAAAAGTTGTCGAGACAACTTTCAAAAGTTGTCATGACAACTTTCAAAAGTTGTCATGACAACTTTTACAATTTTGCAACTTTTGCACTTTTGGCCTTTCCAACCTATAAGACCTATCCCAAATCATCATAAATGACTTCTCAAACATTTCTAAGACCTATTTAACCCTCCCTAATGCACATGCCAAGTTTGGACACTTTTGACCATCAGAAAGGTCAATTGGCTACTCAAACTCACTATTTACACAAAAATGCAAACCTAAGTAGTATGAACACAACCTAGGTCTACATTGACACAAAATACTAACTCTTGGACCCTCCTGGAGTGCTTACTCATCAATGACTTGGCTAGGGTCAGTACAAGCCAAAATTGAAAAAAAACTAAACAAGAAGCCTGATTAAAATATTTAGAAATAGAAACTTTGAGCCGAGTTAGTATGCAAACATCTTCAATATCATAGTGTGAGAGTGGGGAAGAATTTGCCCCCAATATTACTCACCATATATATCCCAAGATAACTACTCAATTGTGAATCAATTCACTTTGAGTTAATTTCTGGCAAAAGGCAAAACAATGGGCGCCCCCTATGGGGTGACACGGTTGTTTGAGCTGATGGAGTATCAAGAATAGTGGGCTATGGTATTGTTGATTATCCTTGAATGAAGAGTCTATCTGATTTGTCTTACTTGTATCCAAACCTATGAAAACATTGGGGATTTGAACACATCCTCGTAGAACATACACTATCTGTTTAGCATAGGAAGTTACTTTCAGAAAATCATCCATCAAAACAAGCAAGTGTTAAAAATTTCTAAAAACAGCCAACAACAAAGCAATTAGGGCAATTTAGCACATAGGAACAACATCCTAGCGCATGTCGACCATTTTATAGTGCATGCAAACCAGAACTTAGCGCTTTCATCATTCAAAATAGCGCACAAACAGTTGTCATACTGGTAAACATTTCAGTAGCACTTTGTGAAACTATATTAATGCTTTTGAACATCAGTATAGTGCATAAGAGGCTTAACTTAGTGTTTTGAGTCCAAATAACCATGCTTAAGCGAGACACATTAGTGCGTAATCTTCCCAATCCGAAATAGTTTTCAGAACTTTGAATTAGCACATATCATAGGCAGCTTAGCGCATTGGGAATTTCTTGTAGCGCATGTGGATCATCAGATAGCGCATCCAGTCTTTGTTTTAGCACATGGTAAAAACACAAAAAAATAGAGAGTAAACCAGGCAGTTTTAGAAAATTTTGTCACCAGTCCTAAACACCCTTTTGGGCCTTTTATCAAACTCACCAATCAGAATCCGAACCAGATCATCAGAGAAAATATTTCCAAAATCAAGCGAGCATCCTTAGAACAAATTTGTCAAATCCAAAACTAGCTATATATAAGACTTCATCTAATCAAAATTAGGTAGTACCATCACATTGATCAAAAGGTTTGCCATCTAACGGATTCTATCAAACAAAAAAAATACCGAGTTTAATCCTCGAGTTGTCAAATCAGGTTTCCATATCGGGAGACTCTTATCCATATCATTTGACACACTTTGTCGTGGGGGCAAATCTAAAACTCTACTTGATGAAGTAAGCTTGAGTTTTTAAAATGAAGTATCTCAATCCAAACATCGAAGGAAACCATTGATCATTCGTGTATGACTACTCCTCATATTTTGATAAGAACAAGTCTTCATCACAAACCTGAGTTGAAGAAGAGACAACCTAGTTCTAAAAAGCTTGCCAAACAGAATAAGTTTCTCTATATCAATCGCCAACTTTTTAAATCACATCGCGCATTCTTGCATCATATGCGATTGTATCTTCAAGGAAAATCAAACGAGTTTGAAAAAGAACCCTTAAGAAGTAGAGCTTACATTCAAAAAGCGACATTCAAACAACGCTTAAATCGTGGAGGAAAGATTAATCCTTCTTTATTCCCACGATTCTGCATCACTTACAACATAGCTCAATCCGAACCACCAACCCCTGAATGAGAAGAAGAAGAGTTTGTCCCCTTTATCACAGAAATCTTTTACTAGATTCCCGCTATCACTTGCTCTCAAAGAAACAAGCAAAGCGAACCATAACCAAAATCAAGTATGGGTCTTAGATTATCAAACCCTTTCAAGTATACTAATCTGGGAGATACTGAAATCACTGAGGAACTTCTCCAAGAATGTCAAGAAAAACCCTCATTCCAAAAGCTCATGGAAAGACTCATTGAAGCTCACAAGGAAAAATATATGCTCATTCTAACTAGCAAAGGAGTTAGACTTCCTGAAGATTTCGATACTGAAAACTTAAGTAATATAGACGAACAAATTTTTAGAACAAGGACTAGAAATTATGCCTATCAAGACCAACAAATAGAAGAAGAAACACATGACCCTGAAATCATACCTAAACAACATAACATACCTGAGCAACATAACATACCTGAACACAACCATGCCTAAGCTAGGGATAATGAAAGGGAAGAAGCTTTCCCTCGATGAACAAATGCACCCATGATCACTCTTACACAACAAATTCAAATGCTACAAATAAAAATGCAGGACATGCAACATGGGACCACAGTGTGATACTCCTTGGACAAAATTTGTCCTTACCCTTTTGACAGGAGATTAAATATGATACCTTTTCCCCCGAATTCCAATATACCAAAATACGACAATTATGATGGTAAAAGTGATCCTTGTGATCATGTTCAGGAATTTTGTACCATAAGCCTAGAATTTACTCACGATGACACTTACTTAATGAGGCTATTCCCAAGAAGTTTGGGAGGGAAAACAATGGAGTGGTTGTCTAAACTTACAACTCCCATCAGATCCTTTGATGAGTTGGTAAACAAATTTATCACACAATACTCCTATAATATTCAACACGCGATCACCATGTTGGATGTATGTAATACCAAATAGAAAAACAATGAAACATTCATGGTATTTCTTCAGCGTTGGAGACATATGGTTTCAATATATCCTCGAGATGTGCTTGAAAAAGAAAAGATGGAGATCTTCATTGACAATATAAATAGTGAGATGAGTTATCAACTCAAGCTCCAGTGCATACCATCTTTTGCTAAGTTGATCGAAAATGGAATCCAAGTAGAGGAAGCCTGCATCAAGAAAGGAACATTGAAGTTCTTTAAGGAAGGAACTAATTCATCCAACACTCACTTTAACAACCAAAACAACAACAACACTTTAGACAAATCTAGATTCTGGACCAGAAACAAAAACATTGTTAATGAGGGAGGAGTTGATGTTAATGATATGAAGCTCAAACAACCAGTATTAGCTTTATCAGGTAATCCATAATCTAACAAAAATAAAAAAAGTGTTAACCAAGGCACTAACACTTATCCACAAAATACCAATCAGGGACCTTCAAATTCAAACACCAACAACAATAGCCAAACCAAGAAGAATACCCAAGACAACAACACTAACCGAGGGAATAATACAAATTGAAGAGGTAACACCAACACTTTCCCAAATAGACACATCTACACACCATTGGGGCAAACCTTAGAATCAACATTTCACGATCTCTTGGCAAACAAGATTATCACATTGCCATCCATAAACAACTTTGAACCCCAGATCAGACCACCTTGGTGGAATGACTCACACTTCTGTGATTTTCATCGAAACAAAGGACATCACACAAATGATTGCATGGGGCTTAAGAATATCGTTCAAGATATGATCAATAGAGGTGATTTAACGGTTGATGGTCACAAAACAAATGATGATCATGATGCCTTTAAAAATCCTCTTCCAAATTACAAGGAAGGAGCTTCATCATCAAACAATACACGGGGAGCTCGTATAAATCATTTGTACAACAACACCATCAATCACATATCAACAGATGACAACCAAATAAATGTCATAAAAATCAAAGAGAAACAAGACCATACATCGATCAATGTGACAACCAGAGCTCAAAAATATGTCTTGAAAGGGAATACATCGACATCGACCACTATCCCCAAGACTCAATACGATTTGGTAAATCAACTGCAGAGAACTCCTACTCAGATATCCATACTTGAGTTACTCAAACTCTCGCCAAAACATAAGGAAATCTTAGAACAAGCACTCATTTAAACAAATGTGCCACAAGATTTGGACGTTGACAAATTTCAAGCCATGGTGGCTCATATGACAGGGCCTCATAATCTCACCTTTTCCGAGCATGATAATATCTCTTTGAGTCATCCACATAATACTCCCCTTGATATTGAAGTCTTAGTCTATAAACATCGAGTTAAAAGAGTATTAATAGATGGAGGAGCTAGTCTTAATATTTGTACTTTAAAACTTATCCATGTATTAGGCTTCTCTGAATAGTTTATTGATCCACACGAAAAGATCACCATCAAGGCATATGATGATGAAGAAAGATCATCCAAAGGAACAGTGATACTACCTATTCAGGTAGGACCGATACAAAGAGACACTATGTGCCAAGTCTTAGACATAGACTTAACATACAATATTTTATTGGGTCGTCCTTGGATACATGGAATGCAAGAAATGCCATTAACTTACCATCAGTGTGTCAAATTCCCATATAATGGACATGAGATTTCCATCTCTGCTGATAATAATCCCTTTCAACATTGCAATGTTATGGGGGCAGCTCAAGACAACCTAGTTCCACACAATAGGGAAGCTCCAGCTTCCTTAGCACTAGATTATCATCAAGAAAAGCTCAAATCTTTATCCATGGATTTCAAACAAAAGATGAAAATCAAAGAGCAAGGAATGGGAGAATACTCTTTCAAACCCATGTGTCTATCCAAATTGCCAACATCACCAAAATATAATGGACAACCTTCTGCATCAACACATCAAGCAATGCAAGTCATCACCAAGTTTGATGGCAAATTTATCCAATTGAGCATACTAGCACATGAATTAGAAGAGAAAGACATCCTTAGTTGGCTATACAAGGATGAGGGAGAAGTTAGAGATGCTACTCTAGAGGTAGCCATACCAACACAATAGTATGGAAAAGGATTCTTGATCATGCAATGGATGGGATACAACAACAAAGGACCTATAGGCAAGAGTCAAGAAGGCATTACAGAACCACTAGACCCTCCTTCACAATTTTCTCGAGACAAAACAAGACTAGGATATGGACACAACATACCCCCAAGGCAAAAACAAAATAAGTATCAAAAACCTCAGTGGAAAGAAAAGAAGAAATACAACGAGGACTCATGGTAAGAGGCACTACACCAAGCAACAAAAACAACAAGGAAAGAGCGAGAACACCAGGAAAAGGAGAAACAACAAGAGGAACTAGGCATTCAAAAGGCAGAAGCATCTTATGAGAAAGTGCATCATGTACAGGAACCTATTCAAAACAAGGTAGAGTCACCTCCTAAAGACATCACTACAACCCAAGGAGAAACAATGTATGAACAAATGCAAAGAGTACAAGGAGGTTCTGATTTAGAATTAAAAAAAACTACAAAAATGGTATCAATTATTAGAGATCTCTTCTCACCCTACAACATACCTGTCCACAACATTGAAAGGCTCTGGGAAAGTACTTCTGAAACTGATTCTAATGAATATGAGTGGGGTATTTGTTCAAATATTACTAAGGATGTCGACAAAGGTGCTATACATTCACACACACCCCTTTATCAGGAGGGACAAGGCACAAAGTCTCGATTACTTGAATTTGGTCCACCACATATCTACGAAGCTAAGGAAAATGAGCAATGACACTATGAACAAGTCTACATGGAAGATGATATCATCGAAGACCTGAAAATATCATTAACCTAACCAATATCCCCGACAACCTTAATAATACCTCTATCATGACACTTACTGCAACCGACCTCGACCCACCAAATGACTCTCTAACTCTCGTATTTCCTAATTTGATAGACTGGGATGAACCTGAACACCATGACATACCTATTTTCCCAGATGATGAATCCATTGTCCATTACCTATGTACAGTCAACCCGGAAACAGGCTCTACTAGTGAACAAAATAACAATATCGGCAATCGGGAGGGTGCCAAGTCTCTTAGTCACAAAAATGAAAGAAACAAAGGATCTAATGCTGAAAACCAGTCAATGGCAACACTAGATCATAAAAAAGTCAAAATAAATGATGCATCTGAGGGTGAAAATATTTTTAAGGCACCCAAGGATGGGAGACTTGACACTCTTCTTGAATACTATCATGAGCGATCACCCATATTGATTGAGCCCACTCAATCAATCAACATCAGTACAAAAGCAACAACTAAGAACATACACCTAGCAGAATCACTAACAAAAGAGGAAAAACCAGATTTTATCATATTCTTCAAAGAAAAGCAAATCAATTTTTCCTGGTCCTATGCTGATATGCCTAGGATAGATCCAAACTTAATCATGCATCATTTATCTATTGCTCTAGGAGCTAAGCTAGTCAAACAGAAGTTAAGAAAGATGAATCCACATGTAGCATTAATGGTCAAAGATGAAATAAATAGGTTACTAGATGTCAGATTCATTTGACCTATAGACTATGTTGAATGGATTTTAAACATTGTACCGGTTTCAAAACCAGACAGAAGCATCAAAATATGCACAAATTTTAGAGATGTCAATAAAGCCTGTCCAAAGAATGACTTTCCTTTGCCCAACATCAACATAATTGTGGACCTCATAGCGGGCCATGCAATGCTCTCATTAATGGATAGTTTCTCTGGCTATAATCAAATCAAGATAGTCCCAGAGGATCAAGATAAAACAACGTTCACCTGTCCTTGGGGAATGTATTGTTGGAACGTCATGCCTTTTGGCTTGAAGAATGCTAGGGCAACTTATCAAAGAGCAATGACAACAATCTTTCATGATATGATGCATAGCTTCATGGAGGACTATGTGGATGATTTACTGGCTAAGTCATTCACCTGGGCAGAACATCTGGGCATATTAGATAAAATATTTCAAAGATTGGAGCAATTCCAAGTTAGGCTAAACCCTAAGAAGTGCACGTCTTCGGGGTGACATCTAGTAAATTATTAGGCTACATTATGTCTAAAAAGGGCATTGAAGTAGATCCAGCGAAGGTACAGGCCATCACGGAGATGCCACCTCCCAGGAACATTAGTCAACTCAGATCTCTACAAGGACGACTTCAGTCAATCATGAGATTCATAGCCCAACTAGCAAATAAAAGTCTACCATTCAATCATCTGCTACATAAGAACATACCATTCAGATGGGAAGCCAAGTGTGCAGAATCATTCTATCAAATCAAGCAATATATAATGAATCCACTAGTTCTGGTACCACCAATAGTAGGGAAGCCGCTCATTCTCTACATATCAACAACAGATGTATCATTGGGGGCACTGTTAACACAAGAAGATGAAGAAGGCAAGGAATGAGCTATATATTACATCAACTGAACATTAAATGAATATGAGCTCAATTACACATTCATTGAGAAGGCTTGTTTAGCTTTGGTATTCGCTTCTCAAAAGTTCAGACATTAAATGCTAGCTCACACACTCAATCTAGTAGCAAAAATTGATCCTCTCAAGTATCTAGTCAACAAAAAAGCTCTTACAGGCCGACTGGCTAAATGGGTCATGATTCTCAGTGAGTTTGATATCCAATACACAGAGTGTCGAGCTATCAAGGGACAAGTAATTGCAAATCAATTAGCTGAAGTGCCACTGCCAGATAAGCGACCAATGAAGGTAGAATTTCTAGACAAGGATGTCCTTATTGTTACACTCAAGCAATGGACCCTGTACTTTGACAATTCCTATACTCAACATGGCTCAGGTGTTGACATCTTGTTCATCACCCTTGAAGAACACACCATTCCAAGATCGTATAGACTCATGTTTCCATGCACCAATAACATCACTGAGTATGAAGCCCTGGTCACCGGAATCAAAATGATCATGGAATTGAAAGTCTATGGAGATTCCCAACTGGTTATAATTAGATCAACAATGAATATTAGACAAAGGATGACATGCTGCTGCCATACAAAAGAATGGTAGATGACTTCAAATAGTACTTTGTACACATCACCTTCGAGCAAATACCAAGATTGGACAACAGAGCGGCTGATGCAATGACCACTATTGCTTCACTGCTACAAATTCCAGAGCAACAGAGTTGTTATGAGTTCCTGGTAGAGCAACTGCTTTCCCTAGCCTATGACAACTCTTCTTCCCACGTTATCTATGCCTTAACTAGTTCAGACTCTCCTTTATATGGAATGATGTATGAATATCTTAAAACCAATACCCTACCCATTGACCTATCTCATAATAAAAAATGCAACTTTATCCGGCAAGCTGCCCGTTATACCTTTACCGCTGATAAACTTTACTGTCGAGGTCTAGATGGTACTCTTCTTTGTTGCCTTGATCGTAATGAATCTGACTCTTCTTTGCATGAGCTTCATGAGGGTATCTGTGGCATGCATTCAAGTGGTCCTACTCTCACAAAAAAACTTTTGATAATGGGATATTACTGGCTTACAATGGAAAAAGACTCTTATTAATTTGCAAAGAAATGTCCTAAGTGCCAAAGTCATGGCAATCTTATCCATGCACCAACACAGGAGTTGCAACCATTTACAACATCTTGGCCTTTCTGTTAGTGGGGACTTGATTTAGTAGGGAAAATCCATCCTTCCTCTTCAAATGGACACAAGTTCATTATCACCGCAAAAGAGTATTTCACAAAATGGATTGAAGCAGTCCTAATGACCACAGTAACTGGAAAGCAGATTGCCTCGTTTATCCTCAATTATCTAATTTGCAGATATGACATTCCTAGTTCCATCATCACAGTCAACGGTCATCCCTTCAAAAATCAGGATGTGCGAGAAGTATGTGAGCGATTCAAAATCCAACATCGTTTATCTACACCTTACTACCCACAGGGGAATGGTCAAGCCAAGGCATCAAATAAAACAATCTTGAAAATCCTAAAGAAAACAATAAATGATGCAGGTAAGGATTGGCATGTACAACTCAATGTGACACTCTAGGCATACAGGACTAGCATCAAGATACCTACAGGGGCTATGCCATATTCATTTTTGTACGGATCAAAAGCAATTTTACCTCTTGAGGTAGAAATTCCATCCCTCATAGTATCTTTAAAAGGCCTCATACTAGAGAAGAGTACCAGGTAAACAAATTGCAAGAACTAGAGCTTCTAGATGAAAAATGACAACATGCCTATGATCATCTCAAAGCATACCAGTAGCGCATGTGCATAAGCTACAACCATAGGGTCATCCCTAGGATTTTTAAATTTGGTGATCTTGTACTTAAAGAAAATCCCAGAAATCAACAGGATCGAGAAAAGAAGGGAAAGTTTGAACCTAACTGGTTAGGTCCCTATGTTATCATACCAGCCTATGGATCAGGCGCCTATCAACTAACAACTTCAGAAGGAGATGTGCTCAATGAACCAACCAACAACATCCATCTGAAGAAATTCTATACTTGAGTGGCCTAATACACGGAAAAAGTGAAAAATACAAAATAATCAGAAAAACAACAAAAAGGTGCAATAAAAACAAGTGGTGAAAACCTGGCAACAGGCGCTATTTATGAGAGAACAACTTCTCTATCTATCATTACTCATATATTTTGCATCCAAAGTCAAAGCTAATGGCCATTGCCCAACACTTTTTACACAACATTATCCCAGACATACTTAGCGTAGTCACTGTCCTTGATTATCTGAAGATCAGTTCATCATATCCCACCATGGCTTGGTAATCACTGTGAATATCCACATCGATAGATATCTATAACTAGGGGAAGTGTTCCTCTCTAGTTAACTGTTCCAAACAACGAACAAACAAGGATCACAACATGCTAAGGAAACCCTGTCAACAACAACTCATCAGACAAGACAACACATATGATGGATGATTTTATGAATTATAATTTGTTTACATCTCGTCTGAAGTTTTGACTATTTTTGCATCTTAAATTTTTTTGAATCATGGGATCTCTTGAATTTCTCAATGATGCATCGAGCTAGAGAAAGTGGCAGGGGCGTCTGATATTTTTTTGGGTTTTCTATATGTGAGACAATCACTTGTACGATGCAAATCTGTCTCGAGACATAATCAGAAATATATCATTGAAGACATTGTTCCACTTTGCACATACAAACGGTTAACTCTTGTTTGTTTTACGCAAGCAACACTTAGGTCTTCTTGGTTTAATTATACCTCGACGCTTGTGTCATCTTGAAATATCAAAATCCATGTACATTTTACTCAGGTCATTATGGTTCAATTATACCATTATGATTGTATAAACTTCCAACATATCAAAATCTCAATGATGACAAACAAAAACAGAGCAAAAATATTTGACTACATAGGAATGACAACAAGAAAAAGAGGGTGATAAATTAGTTGCATATCATTTTAAACTTGCATTTAGTTGCATATCATTCTTAAAGCTTGCATTTAGATGCATACCACATCATTATCATTATCATACATCTCATTTTCAAGATACATCTCCAATCATTATCATTATCATTATCATACATTTCATTTTCAAGATACATCTCACATCATTATCATTATCATACATCTCATTTTCAAGATACATCTCACACCATTATCATATCATACATCAAAGAAATCAAGATAAACAAAGCATCATATATCATATTCAAAATCATAAGCATCATTATCTAAGCATTACATCATCATCATAGAAACATCATATCAATGCATATCATAAATCATCATCCATAACAAATCACATGTGAATCAGAGAAATCAGTGGCATATATATATATATATATATATATATATATATATATATATATATATATCTCAAAATGGTCGAAATGTACAAGAGGTATCATGTCTGTCGAAATACAACAAAATGATCAAAATACAACAAAGACAAGTCTCTCAGGTATGACTATCTCCTGAGGCTGCCGATCTTGCAGACGATGTCCCAGCTCCTGGATCTCCCCCAGGTGGATCACATTGTGAAGGCTCCATGACACCTCTACTCTCTATCCCCGTCTAACTCCGAGCTGATCGACTGGTTGGAAAACTAGGAGCTCTTTGCTCTCTAGGGACTAGATCCTCATATAACCGCCTATAGTACTTGGCCGCCATGGCCGTGTACCATATCTCCCTCAATATGTCCCACATTGGGGTACCACCTGTTACTCTCTGCAATCTCTCTGCAAGCTCCTCTACCCGACCCCGACGCTCTCTCTATGTATCCTGCTCTGTCGTAATCTATGTAATCTGGCGCTATTGTGCTAGCACCTATGATTGTAGCTCCTCCACTATGACCTGTAGACCTCTAATTTGTGAGTCCTATCGATGGGTGGGTACCCTAATCTGAATGGGTACCTATGTCATGGTCCCACCCATGCCTGTCCCTGTCCGAGGCACCGGTGGAGGTAGAACATCTAATATCCTCCTCTGGGCAGGTCACCTATCATCCTCTATACCACCCACCACTGCTAACACAACACCTACCCTACCCATACCACCAACACCAAGGAGAAGTCCTCCTCCTCTCCCCCCATCACCTCCTCATCCTCTATCTCATCCTTTGATAGGGAGTCCATGCAAATTTACCACAAACTGGAGTTCTTTGGTGGTATAATCCTAGTCTCTCTTAGGGCCCATAGTTTTCTCCTATGTACTCCCCTACCATTAGTTTTCTTATTTCACCTTCCTCGAGCTCACAAAGTAATCTTTCTTATTATATCCTTGAAGGGGGTGTAGGACACACAACATTTGTTCTCTCTTTGCAAAACAACCCATCTTGTTTGGTTTAGCAAACTTTCTCCTTTCGGTTTCAAATGTCTAGGTTTCAGAGCTTGTAGCCTTCTAGATCTTCTTCTAGTTCTCAGTAGATTCTTGCCCTACAAGTTATCTCCTTCAAGCTACTGGAAACTAGCTAGACTATCACCAAGCTCACCTAGGGCCAATTTGCAGGAATAGCTAATGCCATCTCCTGGTATCCTTCAAGTGAAAACCTACTGTACATGGTTGGCTATGCTTGAGAACCTCCAATGGTCATGTGGGGTTTCAAGTTAGAGTCATATTATTCTTACCAACAGAAAACAAAAAATGAAATGGAAAACCTTATTTACAGATTCTGAGCTTATTCACGGATTCAAACCAGTAACTCACAGAACAGAGAAATGAAGCACTTACATTAATGACATAAGTAAACTTAAAAATTTTAAAACATTATTTGTAATTCATGGACATAAATTAGACTCTGAATTGGAAACCAGAAAATAAAATTCTCTTTTGTTATTCAGAAAAACAAATTTGTTCTCCAAGGTAATCAACCTCTTACAAATGCCCATTGGGTCTTTTATATCCTCCTTCCCCTGTTGTGAATCACTTCCAAATGGACGAGATTAACTTTAACACAAATGGTTACCAGCTGCAACCAATTTTCAGTTTCCATTGGGTCATCGGGGTTGCAACAGAACATGGCTTCCGATGGCCGATGGCAACACACCAAATAGAAAGCGATCCCATCGGAACATCGGGTGGCAAGAAAACACGTCCTGCTGATACCTGATAACAATACTCTGAACACCGACGACTTATCGGGTCATCGGGGTAAGTGCGAACCACTCTAGTTGATACCCAATAACTCCATTCCACGCCTAAGCGATCTCATTGGGTCATCGGGTTAGGGTAAAACCGGGTTTGCTGATATTGGATGGCAATGATCCAAACACTGGTGGTCTCATCAGGGAAAGAATTGCCGATGCCAACCTGAGAAAATGCATTCCCATCTTCCTGTAAACAAACTACTGGATTTGAACTAGTCCTTATGTAAGCACATGACCTTTGCAAGGTCTCTCAAGCCAAAATTGTAAGGGCATCTACTTAACCCTTAGGTGCTCCTGCACCATACTCCCCCAAAGAAAAGAAGTCAAGTGACTCCTTGAGGTAGCAAAGAAAATGGAACTCCATGCTTAGAGAAGTCTGCCTCAGGTATCCAAGTAGCCTTTGATGCTCGAAGATGCTGCCACTTGACCAAGTGCTCTATGTAGGTGGTATGCCTTGTTTCTTTCAAAATTATTGAATCTAACACCTTCTCGGCTTGTGGAATGGGTGCAATTGGTAAGGGAAGGTCTGAGAGTGCTTGAGAGTGCTTGAGAGACTTCTGAAACTTGAATATCTTCTGTTGTAAGTGTGCCCTTATACTGCACCAAATCTTCTACATTGAAGATTGGTGAAAAAGCCATATCACCTGGTAAGTCTACCTTGTATGCATTGATGCCATACTTGGCCAAAACTTTGCAAGGACCTACTCTCCTCATCTAAAGCTTACTAGGGACACCTTTCTGAAGTCTTGCCTTGTTCAAATGAACCATCACCATATCACCAACAACAAATTGGATATCTTTCCTTTTCTCATCCACCTTGTCTTTGATCTTTTGAGTAGTGTCTAATAGGGCTGTCCTAACCTACTCATGAATCTCTTGCATTGATTGGGCCATGTCCAAGGCATGTCCACTCTACTATCCCATCTTTCCCACATCTCTGAGCTCCAACACTCCTCTTGGATGAATGCCATACACCACCTCAAAAGGACTTTTACAGGTGGACCTATTCACACTATCATTGTAAGAAAACTTAGCTTGATGGATGATTTGATCCCAAGCTTGTCCATACTCTTTTGTTAGGCATCTAAGTAGATTCCCAAGTGTTCTATTGAGCACTTCAGTTTGACCATCCGTTTGGGATGATAAGCTGAACTGAAAGACAAATTAGTACCTAACCTCTACCATAAAGTCTTCCAAAAATGACCAATAAACTTTGCATCCCTATCTGACACAATACTGATAGGTAAACCATGAATCCTAATAACTTCTTTGAAAAACAAGTGAGCAATATGACTGGCATCATGAGTGACCTTGCATGGAATAAAGTTTGCCATCTTACTAAACCTATCGACCACAACATAGATGCTATCAAAACCTGATTTGGTTTTTGGCAAGCCAACCACAAAGTCCATAGTTACACACTCCCTTGGTCGGTTGGGAATAGGTAAAGGCTGATAAAGGTTAGCATTCGAAGATGTACCCTTAACTCTTTGACAAACCACACATTTCTCCACATATCTTCTGATATCTCTTTGCATCTTAGGCCAAAAGTAGAATCGTTGGACAAGTTCCAAAGTCTTGTTCAAACCAAAATGTTCACTCAAGCATCCATTATGCTTTTCTTGCATCAAGTTTTCCCTCATAGACCCTCTAGGCACACATATCTGCCCTCCTTTGAATAAAAGACCATCTTGCAAGGTGTAATCTGCATACTCACTATGGAAATGGTTTCCAAATCCTTGGCAAACCTTGTAGGCAACAACAAAATCTTCATCTTCTTCATACAAATTCTTGAAGCTATCCACTCCAATACTTTTGAGATGCACTTCTTGCATTGTTAGTGACCTCCTAGTTAATGCATCAACTACCTTATTACATTGTCCTTTCTTGTGTTTGATGGTAAAGGTATATGACTTTAAATACTCTACCCATTTAATATGCCTATGGTTTAACTTTTCCTGTGAATTAAGAAAACTAAGGGCTTGATTATCAGTGTAAACCACAAATTCCTTAGGTAGAAAACAATGCCTCCACTTCCTAAGTGATTGGACAAGTGCATACAATTTCAAATCATAGGAGGAATACCTTTTCTTTGCATCATTGAGTTTCTCACTGAAGAAGGTAACTGGTCTATTGTCTTGACTCAAAACTGCTCCAACCACTATGTTGCTTGCATCACATTCAATTGTGAAGAGTTTGTCAAAACTTGGTAGAATAAGTACCGATTGAGTAGCCACCTTTGTCTTCAAGAGTTCAAAACCTCTTTGTGCTTCCTTTTTCCATACAAACTTGGTTCTTACACCTCCCTTGATTGTCTCAAGCATGGGTGCACATATTTCACTGAACCCTCTGATGAACTTCCTATAAAACTGAGCCAAGCCATGGAAACTTCTCACTTCACTTGCTATCCTAGGTGTGGGCCAACTGATTATGGCTTCTACCTTAGAGGTATCCATCTTCAAATCACCTCTTGAGACTACAAACCCAAGATATACCAATTCCTATTTCATAAACTCACATTTCTCCAAATTGATGGTTAGTTGTTCATCACATAGTTTACTCAAGACAATTTCTATATGCTTAAGATGATCATCTTTAAACTTGCTAAGAATTAAGATGTCATCTAAGTAAACAACAACAAATTTACTAATGTAGTTTTTGAGTACTTCATTCATGAGTCTCATGAATGTGCTAGGGGCATTTGTGAGTCCAAATGGCATAACAAGCCATTCATAGAGTCCTTCTATAGTCTTGAAGGTTGTCTTCCATTCATCACCCTCCTTTATTCTCATTTGGTGGTAACCACTCTTGAGATCTATCTTGGTGAAGTATTCAACACCTCCCAAACAATCCATCAAGTCTTCAATTCTTGGGATGGGAAATCTATATCTGATAGTAATCCGGTTTATGGCTTTGGAGTCAGTGCAAAGTCTCCAAGTACCTCTTTTTTTGGAGCCAAAATGGTGGGTACTGCACATGGGCTGATGCTCTTCCTTCAATTAGACCATTATCTAGGAGTTCTTGTATTTTCTTAGCTATCTCCTTGTTTTGATCTGGTGTCATCTTATAAGATGCCTTATTGGGTAAAGAAGCTCTGGGTATAAAGTCTATTTGATGACTTATGGCACGTTGAGGAGGCAATCTAGCTAGTGTTCCATCACTAATAATGTCTTCAAACTGATCTAGAACCCACTGTACTTATTTAGGAATGCTCACCTTCTTCTCCTTGCTGTCCTCTTTTGGCTTCACAACAATGGCAAACCCCACTCCTTCTCCCTCCTTGAGGGTGTTAATGAATTCTTTCTGACCAACCAACAACACATTAGGACCTTTGGATCTACCCTCTACTTGGTCTCCTATGGACTGGATTTTGTAGGTGGTTCCATCTTTTTGGAAGGTATATGCATTCTTCTCTCCATGGTGTATTGCCTTTTTGTAAAACTTCCATGGCCTACCTAGGAGTATGTGGCAAGCATCCATGGGCAAGATATCACACAAGATTTTATCTTTGTAGCCTCCAATGGTGAACTCAACCCAAGTTTGTTCATTTACAAGAACATGCTGCCCCTTGTTGAGCCATGTAACTCTATAGGGATCACTATACGGTATTATTTGTAGGTTAAGCTTACTCACTGCTTCTTCTGATACTATGTTATCAGTGGAACCTGAATCCACCACCACTCTACATACTTTTCCCATAATCTTTCATTTTATTCTAAACAAGGATCTCCTTTGGCTAGGTTCCTCCTTAACCAATTCTTTGATCAAGACTCTCCTTATCACGAGATTCTCTCCAACCTCTGAATCCAAACTTACTTCTGATCCTTTCATGTTTGCTGCATCCTCTTGAGCATAATTAATCTCCTCTCATCTCCTTGGGATGAAGAAGACTTCTCAGGACATCTATAGGCTAGGTGTCCAAGTTGATGGCAATTGTAGCACTTCATGGTTGCAAAATAGGACCCTCTTCCTAATCCACTAGACCTTCCTCTACTAGAGTTGCTAGAACCCCTTCCTCTATAGCTTCTCTTGCAATTGGAATCCCCACTTTGCTCAACCAACTTGGATTCCCCTTGGGATCTTTGGTCTACACTTCCTCCACCAAAACTACCTCTCTAACCTCTGCCATCTCTTCCCCTACCTCTACCTCAATTGTTTTGTTCTTGTTTCTTCTTGCTCTTTTCCTCCACTCTTAATGCCAACTGATAGCACTTGTGCATGGTGTTGGGGCATAACAAGCTTAATTCCTCTTGAATATTCCATCTCAAGCCATTTAAGTATCTGGCCACCTTGATGCTCTCATCCTCTACCACCTTGGATCTCAGACATAACTTCTGAAATTCCTTAGTATAGCTACTCACATCCAAGTCTCTTTGCCTCAAGTTTTGTCTCCTCTTCTGCAGCTGGATTTCATAATCTTCAGGGATGTAGGTCTCTTTCACCTTGGCTAACATGCCCTTCCAAGTGGCTATGGGGTTCTTGCCCTCTTTTTGCCTCTCTTCTTGAATACATTTCCACCAAGTCAATGCTGCCCCTCTCAATCTAGACTTGGCCACCTTCACCTTTTGTGCCTCACTGATTCCATCACACTCAAAGTCATTCTCCAATCCCTCTATCCATTCCAGGACTATCTGTAGCTCCATTTTTCCACAAAAAAGTGGCACTCCTTCTAAATATTTTCCTCCTAAGGCTTTAATTGCTTTAAGGAAAGGTTCTTCAGGTAGAATAGGGTCTAGTTCAGGAGTCCTATCCTCTTCTACAACTTCTTTGCCTTTCCCCTCATTGACCTTGATTGTCACTTTCTCAGTTTTGTCTTCAACTACGTCTAGTTTTCTCTTCAGTTGTAGTAATCTTTCTCTGAGGAGCCTATTTTCTTCTTCTTGGTATTCCACCTTCTTTGCTAACTTTGCATTGGTCACCATCCTTAAACTATTCTCTCCTACTAATTCAGTGTCTGTCATATGCTAGCTTCTTCCCAAATCTTAGTTGCTCTGATACCACTATGATAGGGAGTCCGTGCAAATTTACCATAAACTGGAGTTCTTTGGTGGTATAATCCTAGTCTCTCTTAGGGCCCATAGTATTCTCCTATGTACTCCCCTACCATTAGTCTGCTTGTTTCACCTTCCTCAAGCTCACAAAGTAAGCTTTCTCATTATATCCTTACAGGGGGTGTAGGACACACACAACATTTGTTCTCTCTATGCAAAACCACCCATCTTGTTTGGTTTAGAAAACTTTCTCCTTTTGGTTTCAAATGTCTAGGTTTCAGAGCTTGTAGCCTTCTAGATCTTCTTCCAGTTCTCATGAGATTCCTCCCCTATAATTTATCTCCTTCAAGCTACTGGCAACTAGCCGGACTATCACCAATCTTGCCTAGGGCCAGTTTGCAGGAATAGCTAATGCCATCTCCTGGTCTCCCTCAAGTGAAAACCTACTGTACATGGTTGGCTCTACTTGACAACCTCCAATGGTCGTGTGGGGTTTCAAGTCAGAGCCATATTATTGTTACCAACAGAAAACAAAAACTGAAATGGAAAACCTTATTTACAGATTTTGAGCTTATTCACGGATTCAAACCAGTAACTCACAGAACAGAGAAATGAAGCATTTACATTAACGACATAAGTAAACTTAAAGATTTTAAAACATTATTTGCAATTCACGAACAAAAATTGGACTCTGAATTGCAAACCAGAAAATAAACTTCTCTTTGGTTATTTAGAAAAATAGATTTGTTCTCCAAGGCAATCAACCTCTTACAAATGCCCATTGGGTCTTTTATATTCTCCTTCCCCTGTCGTGACTCACTCCAAATGGACGAGATTAACTTCAACACAAACGGTTACCAACTGCAACTGATTTTCAGTTTCCATCTAGTCATCGGGGTAGCAGCAAAACATGGCTTCTGATGGCCGATGGCAATGCACCAAATAGAAAGCGATCCCATCGGAACATTGGGTGGCAAGAAAACACGTCCTGCCGATACCCGATAACAACACTCTGAACACTGATGAATTATCGGGTCATCGGGGTAGGTGTGAACCACTCTAGCTGATACCCAATAACTCCATTCCACGCCTAAGCGATCTCATCGGGTCATCAGGTTATGGTAAATATGGGTTTGTCGATAGCCCATGGCAACACTCCAAACACTAGCGGTCTCATCGGGGAAAGACTTGCCGATGCCAACCTGAGAAAATGCATTCTAGGCTTCCTGTAAACAAACTAATGGACTTGAACTAGTCCTTATGTAAGCAGATGACCTTTGCAAGGTCTCTCAAGCCAAAATTGTAAGGGTATCTACTCAACCCTTAGGTGCTCCTGCACCATCCTCTCTCTCTCCCTCCATCACCCCTTCATCCTCTATCAATCAATAATAGAGGGCATCCGCCCAATCAAATATCTAGACATATACACATAGGGCATCTCTAGCCCGTCTTCATCCCACACCTCGCAATCCATATACGGTCTCCAGATGACTATATCAATATCATCCAACACTCTCTGCCAGTGCTCTAGTTTGCCTAGCTTATGATGGACAACTATACCTGTATACCCATATGCATATGCTCACCCAACTAGCCTATCCCTATCTGCAAGGGGCCTCACTATAGGAATGTGCTCCCAGGTCCACACTTGTAATAATGTAACCCCCGCTGACAAACTGTTGTATCCTAGATACACCACCTGGTGAAGCTCCTTGTAAAGGTGCGCTAACATGCAGGACCCCCATGCAAACTTACGTCCCTGTATAACCATGTCCTCCAACACCAATCCCCATCCCTCAGCTAGTCCCTTTGACCTATGGTCGGGACACAAAATTCCGCCAATGAAACTTGCTAGAACAACGGGTAAAGGAGCATACTCCAGATCCACAAACTCCTACCTTGGGATCTCATATCCACAAATCTGATCATCCTGGAAGATGTAACGAAGAGCCTTTGTCCCACCCTCCTCAGTCTGCTCATATGTCAACAAGGCCCCCACAATCGAAATCCTCAGAATGCGATAATAGTCCTCAGATGTGATTGTTATCTCCCCAGTAGCCAAATGATAGGTGTTTGTATCCCTATGCCACCTCTCTGCCAAAGATGTCAACAAACCCCGGTTAATAATATACCGAGGCATATCTAATAAAGAAGTCAACCCACATCTCTCAATCACATCCCTATCAGCTTGTGCTAATCACGAAATCAACAACCACAGTCATGGAAATCGCTCTCGTGACTGAAGTACACCAAGCTGTGTCTGCAAAACACCAAATGTCCATCATCAGTTCCCACATCTATCCGATATATGAAATCAAAATGAAATCAACTTGAAACAATGAAGCATCAAATCAAAGATCCATATCAAAAATCCAAGCACCATATAAAAAATCAAAGATCCATATCAAAAATCCAAGCACCATATAAAAAATCAAAGATCCATATCAAAAATCCAAGCACCATATCGAAAATCAAAGATCCATATCAAAAATCAAAGCACCATATTGAAAATCAAAGATCCATATTGAAAATCAAAGACCCATATTGAAAATCAAAGCACCATATTGAAAATCAAAGATCCATATCGAAAATCAAAGAACCATATTGAAAATCAAAGACCCATATCGAGAAATCATATCAAGCACCATATTGAAAATCAAAGCATCATATCGAGAAATCATATCAAAAACCCATAACGCAAGCATCATATCGAGAAATCATATCAAAGACCCATAACACAAGCAACTCAAAATCCATATTGCAAGCATCATATCAGGAATCATATCAAAAATCAAGAATCAGAACTCATATCGGACATCAAATTCAATTGCAAGGCAAAAAATCAAAGATCCACATCAACAAAAAATCGGGATCCTCATTCAAACAATCAATCAACTTGACAATTCATAAACAAAAGCAATTTTAGTAGACTCTCAATCATCATATCAAGACTTAGACATCATCACAATAGGCAAAACATTGGCTCAAAACCCATCCCAAAAACCTCCACAGGTACCTACTCACTCCTAAGCCTAATCCATTTGCTAAATATTGTCACATCCCTAAGCAAAGGGAAGTCACTTCTCAAACCTTCAAAGTCTTTGAAAACCATTAAAGGCTTTATGTCTTCAACAAGTTAACCCTCAAAGTCTTTATAACCATTAATGGTTAACTCAACCTTCTTACATGACTAGAGACTTTCTCTCTAACTCAACCTTCATCTAACCCAAGGGTCTCACCAAGCATTCATTTCTTTGACCATGGTTATTCCTTTAACCCTTGCACAAGAGTTTATCCTTTGGATAAAAGCTTTATCCAATGGATAACCCTAACCTAACCTTAAACCTCACCTCCTAAGGTAACCATGATGTCTTCTCAAGCATTTAATGCTTCTTACATCTCCTCTCAAGCAGTCTTTTGTTGACAATTGTCACCATTTCATTGGTGAGAATTGTGAGCATGGATTGATAACTTTCAATCCTAGCCCTTGTTAAGATTACCCAATCTTGACCATCCATTGCCCTATTTTTCCTATAAATAGAGCTCTCATTCTTCATTTTCATATCCAAGTCTTTAGTATCAAACTTATAGACATTTTGCTAAATATATAAGTTTCATTCATCTAATCTATAGTCATTTTTTAATCAAGTATTTAGCCTCTCTTTGAATAGAAATCATCTTAATAAGCATTTTAGGAAGCATTTATATTATCATAGCACACTCATATTAGACTAGTATATCATGTTAGGATAGGTTTTACTAATCTTTTATCTTATCATCATATCCATGCTAGTTTAAATCATATTAGATTTAACATCATGCATAACTAGGAATGCTTTCATGTTCAGTTGATCAAGCATCCCTCATTCTTGGAGTTGTCATTCCTGAAGTCACTTTGCTTAGTGATCTGAGAGAAAAGGCTTGACTTGAGGACTCCCGTGAGTGTTGGCAAATGCACACTCTAATGAGACATTGTAGGTGATTGAAGGTTTTGTCATTGATGGGAACCTTACAATCCTATGGCACCGGCAAGGCAATTCACTAGCACCAGCAAAGTCAGATTCTACACCGGCACACAAACCACCAACACCGACAGTGAAAGGAAGCATACCGGCACAGAAGCCGACAAGAATTTTGTTTGTAATTTATTTTGTTTATTATTGTAAAATCATTGTAAGCCAACATGGCGAATTGTAAAATGACTCATATATATAAGAGATCATTGTAGAACAATAAAAAAAAAGCATGCAAGAATATAATTAGGCAAAATAAGGTAGACCTATTATGCGAATTATAGGTTAAGGGTTTATGTATGAAGCAGAGCTATAAACCAGTATTGGATCTGGCATAGTAGATGCTATTTTGAAGCAGTACAAGACATTGGATTTATATAATCCATTTTGTAAGTCAGTGAGACTTCCCATTTTGTAATTGAGCAGTGAGCTCTAGGCACTTGGCCTTCCTGCATGTGCAGGGCCCTCTTGTAGTAGTAATATTCTCTTATTGGCCAGTAAGTGAATATTGTGGGTCACAAATCCCACCGAGGTTTTTCCCCCATTGGGTTTCCTTGTTAAACTATTGTGTTATGGTGTGTTTTTCATGTTGTTGATGTTATCTCTATTAATTGCTTTATTTCTGGTTTACCGGTATACAATATTGATATGCTTTACATGTTTTAAGTTAAGAAAATCTTATAACTAGTTAGATACTGATTCACCCCCCCCTCTCAGTATCTGTGGGAATCCTAACAATTGGTATCGAAGCTTGGTCCTCTATTTTCAGAAGCCTAACAACTTGAGGAAGATCTTGACATGGAAAACTTGATGAAGCAAGTAGAAGGAGCTCTCTCAGACTATGATGCAGAAAAGTTGAAGAATATGAAATTTGAAGATGATCTAAGAGTTGCACAGGATATTATTCAAGCACTTCAAGAAAATCTTACCATTGCAAGAAACTAGAGAAGAGAACTTTGTGAAAAGATGCAAAATGAGAATGATGAAAAGGAAACTCTTAGCAATCTAATGAACAAGCTGAAACAAGAGAACTTGACAACAAAGAATGAGATGCAAGATATGACTATGATATTTTGTAAGGAAATTGAAGATAGAAAGAAGAATGAAGAAGATTTTACCAGAAGACTGAATGATACTGCAAATGAAAACACAAGACTTAGTTATGAAAATGATATGTTGAAGACAGATCTGATGCATGCACAAAATGACTCAAATGAACTCATGAGACAAAAAGGTATCTTGGAAGGAGAACTGGCTGCTGCAAATCAACATAAAGAAAAATTCAAGAAAAGCTCAGAAGAACTTGGTGACTTGTTGAAAAATCAGAAACCTAATGGTGACACTAATGGTCTTGGCTTTGAAGTTGGTGAAAGCTCCGGTACTACAAACACACATGATCATAAATTCAATGGCAAATGCTTTAACTGTAATAAGTGTGGTCATAGAGAAAATCAATGTAGATCTAGAAATTATCAGAATACCAATACACCCCCCAGTCAATGTTCAAAATGTAACAAAGTTGGTCATAATTCAGAGAATTGCAGAATGAATGTGAGATGTTATGTTTGTGGAAGATTTGGACACTTATCTAATCAGTGTAGAACACAAACTGACATAGGATATGGGAAAGCTATTCAGAAAAACAATGTGACTTGTTATTCTTGTAACAAGACTGGACATATTGCAAAATTTTGTAGAAGTAAGACATCATCGGTAAACAATAAAGGTCCGAGTTTGAAAGGTAAAGAAAAGGTTGAAGAGGTAAAGCAAGAATTCTCAAAACAATGGATTAGGAAATCAAAACTAAATGTTGATAGGAATACTTCTCCACCAGCAGAACAAAGTAACACTCCACCGGCAGGAGACTCCTCATCTAACTGAAAGAAAATCCTTTTGGGGGTTTAGCAACTAAATGCAAAATATGCTATTATTCCCTCGGTTGATAGTGAGAAGTTGAAATTACTTCTATACCGACATATATGTTAAATCATTACTTAATCAACAAAGCATTAAATGTGGTAGTTGGCAAATTAACATTATAAATCAATGTTTTTGGCTCCATTTTACTTCACCAAGCATTCAAACATTCAAGAGCGCAAAATTCCAAGCAAAGAAATTTCGAGCAAAGAAGCAAAACAATTCAGCAATCAATCATTGCAAAGGTAGATAAAGGTATTTATATCTATGGCTTCTTCATCTGTACCTGAATTCGTAGCAAACCCTACTGTAGTTGAAGTGATTAAGCGCCCTAGGCCCATATTTCAGTTAGTTCCTGAAATTGCTAAGAAAGATGATAATGTTGGTGCATTTTCTAAAATTCCCAAAGGAGTAGTTTTTGCTGAAGATCCTAGAATGTACATACATTGTCACATAGAAGAATTAGGTGATGAAGAAATCAAGGACATGTATAAAAATGTAATTTGTGATGAATCCAGCAATATCAAACCCGAACACAAAATAATTGAAACCCTAGGTTTTACTGATATTCTCAGTATTCCGGATTTTCCTAAGGAAGTGATAAGGATAGTATTAAGCAGGGTTCATGGTGAATTTTTCTGGTTGGACTCAATCCATAATATCACTAAAGAAGCAGTAAAAGCTGTAACAGGGTTACCCTCCACTGGTAACAGACCTGATAAGACAAAGAAGGTCTCAAATGACCTAGTGACAAAACTAACAGGTGCAACATTTGATAAGAGAGCTTTAAGGGTAAATGATGCAACGGATATCAATGTCAAATTCATTAGCATGATTTTAGGCTACAAAACAACACATGCAAATAGGTTGAATTTAGTTTCTAGCTTATGCATAAAGAGTGCTTATGATATGATCAAGGATAATGCAAAAATAGATGTGTGTGAGTGGTTGAAGGATGAACTGATTGATAATCTAGGAAAGATCAAGAAGGACAAAAAGGGGACATTTAGATTTGGAAACCTACTTGTCTATTTAATGCTGCATATAATCAAACAAGTACCCGGTATTGGTGATAGAAATCTTGGTTTTGACATATTGGTAGGCAAACAGTTGTCTGATTTACTGCACAACATGGGTGAAAACAGAGAAATGAATATAAATGAATACTTTCAAGCATTAAAGGCCTGAATGAAGACTAGAGTCAGATTATCACAAGCAATTGTAAATAAATATAAGGATGAAATATGCTTTGTTATTAAGAAGGATGAGATCTGGATGGAGGTAGTGATCCCAAGAACAATTTGGGTTATTGAGATGGGTTATGAAACTGATGATCACATAATTAAAACATATGCAAAATCCCTTTTGGAAGCACCCAAGGAACCTAAGGAAGAGGTATTTGGTAGTGCTGAAACCATTGAGAAATAAATCCAATCTAAGAAAAATGTCAAAAAGGTTGAAGTAATAGTAAGAAAGGGATCCTGGCAAGAAAAAGTTATTAAAGAAGATGTACTCAAGAGAACCAGTATCACTGAAGATGAGTTAGAAGCACTACAGCCAGAAACTCACCTTTCACCGGTAACAACTTCTTCGGAGAGTGATATGCCAGTTGCATTTAAAATAGTTTTGAGGAAAAGAGAACCTTCACCGGTATCTACACCTTCACCTAGAAGAACCAGACAAAAACAATAGGCAGTAAGGCCCCCGGCTAAGAAGTTAACACCAAAGAAGAAGACTCAACAAACCATTGCTAAAATTGACAAACTTTTAAATGAAATAACAGAGGAAGGAAAGCTGAAAAACATCAATAAATTGTATGATTCATTATCAACTAATGACAAGGAGAAAGTTGAAAATGTTGTAATCCTACAATTGGACATTTACAAGAAATTTCTACTACAAGTTGTGGATGAAATACCGATAGAACTGTTCAAAAGACTTCAAGCTAGAAGGCAAGCTGTTGTAGAGCATGACAAGAAAATAAAAATAGAGAAACTACTTGCTATTTATCTGGTCAACTCACTAAAAGAGATAGATGATATGATCTCAGAAGCTAACCGGTCAGTATTCTCAACTACACACCAACATGTAGCACTTATGGTTGGTAGAGTAAATGAGGTTGCAAAGGAAACTGCTAATGCATGGGACATATTCCTTGTTGAGAAAGAAAAGCAGGAAGAGTATAGAAATCCCAAACCTATCAAAGTATATCAGAAAGATAAGGACAAGGGAAAAGGCAAGGTTGGTGGACCACCTAGCATAAAAATAACAGATAACTTATCCTCACCGTCTCTAGATACTCCACCGGTAGTTACCACCGACAATCAACCGACTAATGAGAGTATGGATATACCACAAGAGGATACAAATCCTAATTCTGAGGTATTATACATAGTTGATATTGATACTCAGAAATTTAACATTGTGGTAGATAAGGACACAACTGGAAAGACAAATATGGCTAGAGAGTCACCAGTAACAGATAACACAAAAGGTAAACCGACAGATGATAACATAGAGCAACAGGCTCCATCACAGCAACAGGTTAATACAGAGTTAGTACCACTGGCAACAGCTGAGCAAGACAAACCTTTGCTTAAGGAAATGGAAACACAAACTGACCTACCAGAGGTTACCACAAGCAAGGATATTGCTCCCACCGGCGGGATACAGAGTGTTGGCCCTTCAACTGCAGGATTCAAATCAACTAATGTAACAAAAGTTCTTTTGGACTCCATAAAGAAAATAACAAATTGTAGCTCACAAGCATACAAGGCTATAGATGATACAATTCCAATTTTGAAGATGATAGCTCCAAAATGTAATGTAGATAATAAGGATTCTTTGAGTCAACTTGACACTTTGTCTAAGTATATTACTGACAATACTGTGACAGTTGAACAAATAAAAGAGGAAGCATTCAAGGAGAGATTAGAGAAGGAAAAATACAAACTCTTTGAGGAAGAAATAAAGAAGTGTACAAGGTAGTTTGACACACTTCTACTGGAATTATGGAGCACATTAAAGGAATTCAAAACTTTGTACAGAGACACTTGTAAGACTAACTTTTTGACAGTTGATATAGACAAGAAGATTAGCAAGATACAGGAGGAAATCAATCAACTAGCTGACAATTTCATTAATTCATCTGATTCATTATTAGTTTTTGAGAAGAAGATAACAGGTTTTGAGGAAGAATTATTAAAGCTAGAAAGAGAAAAGGAAAGAATAAAAAGTAAGGCTAAGGATCTTAAATGGAGACTAAGTCCAAAATTGGACTATCTTGCCACCTTAAGGAAAGAAATATCTAATGCCCTAATTCAAGGACAGAAAACACCGGCAGAGCAAATGCAACACCTCACCGGTACAGTTCAGAGGACAGAGGCTGCAATAAAAGATAGCAAAAAGTTCAAGGAGAACCTGAATCTAGTTTTGGTGGATCTTTTTCAGATTGTAACCAACCGGTTACAGGGTTGAAACAGGATACTACACTCTATTGACACTTTGACAAACTTTGTCATTGATGCCAAAGGGGGAGTAGTGGTATGAGAAAAATCCAATATCTCAGGGATCTTCTGCTCAAGGGGAGCACACATTTTTGGTAACATTTTTGGACTTCAATTTTTGGATACACTTTTGAATTTTTCTCATGAGTGTTGCCATAATTGCCAAAGGGGGAGATTGTTGGCAAATGCACACTCCAATGAGACATTGTAGGTGATTGAAGGTTTTGTCATTGATGGCAACCTTACAATCCTATGACACCAGCAAGGCAATTCACTAGCACCAGCAAAGTCAAATTCTACACCGGCACACAGACCACCGGCACTGGCAGTGAAAGGAAGCATACCGGCACAGAAGCCGATAGGAATTTTGTTTGTAATTTATTTTGTTTATTATTGTAAAATCATTGTAAGCCGACATGGAGAATTGTAAAATGACTCATATATATAAGAGATCATTGTAGAACAATAAAAAAAAGCATGGAAGAATATAATTAGGTGAAATAAGGAAGACCTATTATGCAAATTATAGGTTAAGGGTTTATGTATGAAGCAGAGCTATAAACCGGTATTGGATCTGGCATAGTAGATGCTATTTTGAAGTAGCACAAGACATTGGACTTATATAATCCATTTTGTAAGTCAGTGAGACTTCCCATTTTGTAATTGAGCAGTGAGCTCTAGGCACTTGGCCTTCTTGCATGTGTAGGCCCCTCTTGTAGCAGTAATATTCTCTTATTGGCTAGTAAGTGAATATTGTGGGTCACAAATCCCACTGAGGTTTTTCCCCCACCGGGTTTCCTCATTAAAATATTGTGTTATGGTGTGTTTTTCATGTTGTTGCTGTTATCTCTATTCATTGCTTTATTTCTGGTTTACCGATATACAATATTGATATGCTTTACATGTTTTAAGTTAAGAAAATCTTATAACCGGTCAGATATTGATTCACCCCCCCTCTTAGTATCTGTGGGAATCCTAACAGTGAGATAGAGAACAATGGAACGCCCCTTGGGGAGTTGAGCTATTCAATATAGCTCCATAAATTACACCAAGAGTCCCATTGGTGTGTGGACCCTTTTGAAACCAAAATTTCCGTTTCTTTGCACCACTTTTCCCGCACACGGATTACATTACTTTTTACGTACATTTATTACAATCATATGTTGGATAATGGATTCTTCCACTTCATGTTACTTCTTTTAATTCATAGCACTTGGACATATTGCATTTTTAGGGTTTCCAAGTTGCTTCCTTTTCACCAATTAGATATCAAAGCTTTCATTTATCATGTATGTTGTGTTATGGTGATGTTTTTGGGAAAATACATTTGACATATATAGATCACCTCAAAGTTTTTGTAGATCCTAATCCTAGAGATGTTAATGAAAAATATAATACTTGTACCTCTCCTAGGGTATCTAATGTGAATGATAAAAGAGCTAATTCTCCTATCAATGATATATCTAATGGAGAGCAAGCATTGAAGAGAAACATGGCCCCATCTTCTTCTCATGCACATACCCTTGCGCAAGGGGGGCAAGATCAAAATATTGGTGTTTCCATCTCTCTAGATCCTACTTAATATCCTAGAGCCTATCTTAATCATCAAAACATTTGTAGAGAAGATGATATCATGCATTTAATTCATGATCTCACTCCCCACACAACGTTAAGTAAAGATGAGGCCTTAGAGGATAAGGATCTTCCTTCCCAATCAACCAAAGAGGATATGCATGATGAAAGAAAGGAAGAATCTCCTTCTCAAGATATGATTTATTCATCTATTAGTCCTTTCATTCCTTCTAAACATCCTTACACTACAAAATTCAAAGAAATTTATTATTATATTCCCCCACCTTATCAATTAAAATATTCTTATAGGAGTGGCTTTAACATAATATCATAACAAGGTTTTAGAGGACAAGGACTTGGAAAATTTGAATAAGGAATTTGAGTCCCTATAAACCCTCCTACACAAATCACTACAAAAGGCCTAGGAAAAAATAATAAATCTCTTGTGGATTAACTCCTAAGGATTCAAGATTTTAAATATCATCTTGCAATACAACAAGTCATTTGTTCTCATAAAAGTGCTTCTTCTTCAAAAACTCCTTTTTGCTCATTTCATCAAACTCATGACCATCATGCTGATGATTGTCCTTATTTTCAAAATTCAATAAAAGAACTCATTGATAGTGGAAAAGTTAGAATCAATGATGAGAATCCTTCTTCCTATAATAATAACACTTGTCCTCAATCTCAAAATAATAAACCTACACCTATTGATGATTAAGAAAAATTGGCAACTAGAATCTTTTGGAAATTGAAGTATGAAAATAATGTTGTTTTTCCTTTTGTGAAGTTTAGCAATAAACATAAAGAAGGAAATGGATATTCTCTTTTTCATCACGGTGGGTCTCATTCTCTTGGAAAGTGTAAAGCATTTAAGGAATTTGTTCAATAACAGTACGATCATGCTCATATATATCTTTCAATAGATCTTGCTCTCTTTCTAGGTGAAAAGGTGGTGACTTAGCACTCCTTTCACCCTCATGTTGCTCCTCACCCTATGACATAAGTAGTTAACTTAATTGGGGGCTCTTTATGATTAGAGGTGGTGCTTTGTTAACTTCAAACATCTTGGGGTAGAACCATGCTCTTCTTTTATCTCTATCCAATCTCTTATCTTTTGACCATCTCCTTTTATGGATTGTATTATTCATAAATTGATGTCCTTTCTTCCATAGGATTATCCTCCATGCGATAACATGATTGTTCCTTGGTTAGGACCTATTCCTTTTTTGAAATGGTACAACTTTCATGAATGATCTCTCCTTGGAGAGGTTTTGTGATCCCTCTTCTATCTCGCTCTTTCTGTTTGAAGATATTACCTCTTCTTTTGTATTGTATTATTCATAACATGATGTCCTTTCTTGCATAGGGTTATCCTTCATGCGAGTACATGATTGTTCCTTGGTTAGGATCTATTCCTTGTTTGAAATGGAACATCTCTTATGAATAACCTCTCTTTAGAAGATGCATAGCTCTTCTCCTTGTCCTCTTGCTTGGGGGGCAAGGATGGATTTTTCTATTTCTCTCTTTCTATCTAGTGTATCACTATTCCCTTTAGGGGTTGCATTTTTCATGTGTTGATATCCTTTATTGTAATGATATGTCTCTTATGATTAAACCCTCCTTAGGGGAATATGTGATATTTCTATCTCTCTCTCTCTCTCTTTGATGATTAACTCTTCTTTTGAGTTGCATTTTACATATGCTAATGTCTTTTCTTGCATTGGATATTTATTAATGTGAGTATATTGTGCATTTTCTTATGCCTAATCTCTGTTGGGAAAATGGCATCTCAACCTTGCATTTACATGAGGTTACTATTTATATTAATTTTTCATTTGAGCATGAAATGGTGCGAAATTATCCCCAAAGCTTCTAGTTGGCTAGATAATCATTCTAGTAAAGTTACATCTCAAGATCACAACTAGTTTTAAAGATATTAAATTTTTTTCATTTTGGAGGAGTTCAATGAAAGGTTTAAATTTGATTTTGAGGACTTTAGAGGCCCCTAAACACCCTGAAAAGTGGGTGTAAATGGCGTAGTGATTTACGAGGCAATAGAGCACTTCGTGAGCTTTTCGACACTTCAAACGGTTCTCAAGTTATGGCCTCCAAAAGTTTGTACTCCTAAAATAGGAAATATAAAATACATCAGACACATAAATGAGCTGTAAAAAGGGAGGGACATGTCATAGGGCATCTAGAAGGGAGATAAGGTGGACTACACCTTATTGGCTGGTTTTAGCCCATGGTTTTGTAATACTGTTTGACGGTTACTTGTACTGTATCTCCTATATATGAGGTGCGCGAGATAGAGGTTGTGTGTAAGAGTCTTATAACTATTGAGTTACATTTGAATCCCTGATTAGTGGTACTCCTGTGAAGAGATTGCTCTGAAAGTATGTTGTAATCTATTTTTGATTGCAGAATAATATATTGGGCGACTTTTGGAGTGTGGGGTTTTTCTCCCAAAAATGTTTTCCCCATGTAAATCACTATGTTATGGTTTGAATGTTATTATATCTATTTCTGTTTTCTATAACTATTGTCAGGATCTGTAAAATTTTTTCGCATTACCCTCCTCTCAAGGTTAGTGTAGGAGGTTATTCCACTACTTAACTTCCTTACAAGTGGTATCAGAGCTTGATCACCTCTGGTTTCAGTTGTGGGTTGTTGGGTTTTTTGAACTAATCTAGATTTGAGTGGGAGATTTTGCAGAAGACACTTTTTGATCTTGTTGTAGGAATTTTCAGATGGCAAGTTCGTCAGGGAAAACATAGGTGGAGAAATTTAATGGAATAAATTTTGAGATGTGGAAGATCTGCTAATAGATCGAGATCTATGAGATGTTGTTGATGTGAATGTCCAAAGGCCCTCAGATCCTACTGTGGCAGATTAGTATGATGTTATGGACTGAAAAGCCAAGGGTCTGATCCGACTATGCCTGGAAGAAACTGTTTTGATCAATGTCCACGAAGAAAACACTGCAAAGAAGCTATGGACTCAGCTTGGTGAAATGTATCAGGCAAAATATTTATTAAATTAGATTTTCTTGAGGAAGAAATTGTATTCCTTGAAGATGGAAGAGGATGGATGAGTTGCAGACCACCTGGAAGAATTCAATATGTTGGTGGCTCAGTTAGTATTTGTCATTGTTAAGATGAACGAAGAGGAGAAATGCCAGATCTTGCTTTGTTTTTTGCCTGATTCATGGGATTATCTTGTTATGGCTATCGGTAGTACTTCTGTTGTTTTGAAGTCTGAAGATGTGGTGGGTGCCCTACTTGGTGAAGAGATGTGAAGGAAGGTATCCCATAGTTTGAAGGAAGCCCTAACTCTTCGTGGAAGACCTAAGGAGAAAGGCAAGAAGAATGAGAAGCGCGATAAGTCCAAATTTGCTGGAATTGCGGTAAACCAAGTCACATCTATAGGGATTGCAAAGAAGAAAAGAAGAAGAAAAAAAATAAGAAGATTGATTCTGATTCCGAGTCTGAGAAGGAAGATGGTGATGTATTTATTGCAGCTTTGGCAACTCATGTAAGTAATGATTCCCGGTTAATTGACTCAAGTGCATCTTTTCATATGACTACCAATAGAGATTGGTTTTCTAAATATGAAGAATTTAATGGAGGTAAGGTGTACTTGGGTGATGATTCACATTTAGACATTGTTGGTCGAGGTAAAGTTAGAATTAGGTTTGTAAAGTTAGAATTAGGTTTTCATATGGTAGAATAAAAAGGATTAATGGTGTGCTGCATATCCCTGGTTTAAAATGAAATTTGTTATTTGTGAGCAAATAGATAGATGCGGGTGTGCAGGTAGTCTTTTCTGAAGCAGGAGGTAAGATGATTAAGGGTGCTATGGTAATTGCTAGAGGTGTCAGGTTTGACACTTTGTATAAGCTATACACATACACTATTGAGTGTAATAGCACTTCCATAAAAAGTAAATCTATGGAAGATTTGAGGATTTCACCTTCAGCAGATGGAAATGGATTTTGGGTACCTAAAGGTGCTCTTTCTTCTAAAATAAAGTTACCTATAGAGAAGACTATGTTATGGAACCAGAGGCTTGGCCACATTGGAGAAAAGGGTCTAAGGACCTTGAAAAATAAAAACCATGTTGAAGGTTTGAATGATTGTAATCTTGATTTTTATTTCTGTGAGCATTGCATCTATGGAAAACAAAACCGCGTTTAGTTTTACTCGAGTTCTCTTAAAACTTGTGGTGTTTTGGATCTTATTCATTCTGATGTGTTTGGCCCTGTAGATGTTCCTTTGATTGGAAAATCCACATATTATGTTTCATTTATTGATGATTTTAGTAGAAGGACATGGGTATATTTTCTAAAGAGTAAATATGAAGTTTTCAGTCGATTTAAATAATTTAAAGCAATGGTTGAGTTGCAGACTAGAAATAAAATTAAAAGTTTAAGGACTGATAATGGCGTTAAATTTTTCTCTAATGATTTTGATAGATTCTGCAAAGAATGTGGTATTAACAGACATAAGACAACTTTGTATTCTCCACAATAGAATGGAGTTGCAGAAAGAATGAACAGGACACAGATGGAGAAGGCTAGGAGTATGCTGAGTGGTGATGGTCTAGAACAAAAGTTTTGGGCTAAAGCTGTTGCCACTGCTTGCTACTTGATTAACAGGTCTCCTACATCAGCCCTTGTTGATAAAATGCCTATGGAAGCATGGTCAGGTCACAAGCCTTCACTGAGACATCTTAGAGTTTTTGGTTGTGAGGCATATGCACATGTGCCAAAGGAGAAGTGGACAAAGTTGGAGAACAAGGATGTGAAATATATCTTGATTGGGTATAGTTATGGTGGGAAAGGATACAAGCTTTGGGACCCTATTGTACAAAAGGTAATTCATAGTAGAAGTGTTTTTCTTAGAGAAATTAAGTCTCGTTCTATTACATTGCAGCCAAAACAAACTAAAAAGGAAGATGTGATTCAATTTCCTTCTACACTTGAAAGAGTTGAATTGAGACCCCTAGATAGGCAAGAAGTTGAGGAGAGATTGTCTAGCTCTGAATCTTCATAAGAGGAGGAAGAACCTCCAACTTAGCTTGTTTGAAGGTCTACAAGACATTAAAAACTACCTGAAAGGTATTCACTTGATGATTGGAGATGTATTTTTGCTTTGAATACTAATGTGGATGAACCAAAATTTGTAGAAGAATGATGCGGAATCCTCGAAGATTGCTATGGAAGAAGAAATGGTAGCTTTGAAAAAGAATGATACATGGGATCTTGTACCATTTCCTGAAGGACGAAAGCCTATTGGTTGCAAATGGGTGTTCAAGAAAAAGATTGGTTCAGATGGAAGCATTGAAAAGTATAAAGCAAGGTTGGTTGCAAAAGGCTACTCTCAGGTTGAGGGTGTTCATTATGGTGAGATATTTTCTCCTATTGCCAAAATGACATCCATTAGATTTTTTCTTTTTATTGCCACTACTTATGATTTAGAGGTTGAGCAAATGGATGTGAAAATTGCTTTCCTTCATGGTGATTTGGAGGAGGATATTTATATGACACAACCAGAGCACTATATGGTGAAAGGTAAAAGTGATTTGGTTTGTAACTTAAAGAAATTCATGTATGGCCTCAAACAGAGTCCTAGGATGTGGTACCAAAAATTTGATACATATGTGTTGAGTTTGGGATTTGAGCGTTCTAAATCAGATCACTGTGTTTATTATAAATCTGATGGTGATTATTTCCTATACATTGCATTGTATGTTGATGGTATGTTATTCATTGGTAAAGGGAAAGGTATGATTTTAGAACTTAAGTCTCAGCTCACTGCTAAATTTGAAATGAAAGATCTTGACCTGCAATGAAACACATTCTTGGGATGGATATTAAAAGAGATAGAATAAATAGAAAGCTATGGTTAGGCTAGAGTAAGTATGTGAATTCAATGTTACAGAGGTTCAACATGCAAGATTGTAGACCATTGTGTGTTCCTTTTATAGTTGAAATGAAATTATCTATTGCAGACTGTCCTACATCCCCATCAGAGATGGAATACATGGGCAGAGTGCCTTACCAAAGTGCACTTGGAAGTTTGATGTATGCTATGGTCTGTACTAGACCAGACATTGCCCAAGCAATGGGATTTCTATCCAGATATATGTCTAATCCTGGTAGAGTTCATTGGGATGCTGTCAAAAGAGTCTTTAGATATTTGAAGGGTACCTCAGAGTATTCTTTGTGTTATCATGGTAATTCAACTGGAGACAAGATTTTCCTTGATATTCATGGTTATGTGGGTTTAGACTGGATAGGTGATATTGATAGTAGAAGATCCACTAGTGCTTATGTGTTTACTTTATTTGGTGGTGCAATTAGTTGGATGAGTAAGAGACAGGGTGTGGTTTCTTTGTCCACTACTAAAGCATAGTATATGGCAACTACTCATGTTTGTAAAGAGGCCATTTGGCTTAAGATACTGTGTTCAGACATTGGAATAAAACAAAGAGTTGTGATAGTTTATTGTGATAGTCAGAGTGCAATCTGCCTTTCTAAGAACCCAACATTTCATGCCCAGACCAAGCACATTGATGTTCAGTATCATTTTGTCAGAGATGTGGTCGAAGATGGTAGGGTGAAGCTGGTTAAGGTAGAAATTTTGATGAATGTTGTAGATTCTTTAACTAAGGCTATGAACACAAAGAAGTTTAGATGGTTCTCGGAGTCTATGGGCATCATGGCCCCTAGCAATTGATTTATTGTGTTGATACTCCCTTTGCTCTTGGAAGGTGTTCAACAAGTGGGATATTTGTTGGGAAAATGGTGTCTGAACCTTCAATTTACATGAGGTTACTATTTATAGTAAGTTTTCATTTGAGTATGAAATGGTGTGAAATTTTCCTCGAAGCTTTTGGTTGGCTAGATAAGCATTCCGGTAAAGTTACGTCGCAAGATCACAACTAGTTTTGAAGATATTAAATTTTCCATTTTGGAGGGGTCCAATGAAAGGTTTAAATTTGATTTTGAGGACTTTAGATTCCCCTAAACTCCTTGAAAAGTGGACGTAAATGATGTAGAGGTTTACGAGGCAATAGAGAACTTCGCGAGCTTTTCGACGCTTCAAACAGTTCGTCAATCAGACACACAATTCTCAAGTTATGGCCTCTAGAAGTTTGTACTCCTAAAATAGTAAATATAAAATACATCAGACACATAAATGAGCTATAAAAATGGAGGGACATGTCATAGGGCATTTAGAAGTGAGATAAGGTCGGCTAAACCTTATTGGGTAGTTTTAGCCCATGGTTTTGTAATACCGTTTGACGGTTTCTTGTATTGTATCTCCTATATATGAGGTGCGTGAAATAGAGGTTGTGTGTAAGAGTCTTATAGCTATTGAGTTACCTCTAAATCTCTGATTAGTGGTACTCCTATGAAGAGTTTTCTCTACAAGTATATTGTAATCTGTTTTTTTATTGTGGAATAATATATTGGGCGGCTTTTGGAGTGTGGGGTTTTTCTCCTGAAAGGGTTTTCCCCACGTAAATCACCGTGTTCTGGTATGAATTTTATTATATCTATTTTTGTTTTCTGTAACTTTTGTGAGGATCTGTAAAATTTTTTTGCATTACCCTCCTCTCAAGGTTAGTGTAGAAAGTTGTTCTGCTACTTAACTTCCTTACAATCACTCCTTAGAAGATTGTGTAATTCTTCTCATTATCCTTACATTTGGGGGGCAATGATTTCTCCTTCTCTCTCCTTTCTAAGGATCTAATTTTCCTTTGTTGAGTAAGGTTTGTTTCATGGTTTGGTCTCATTCCTTGTGTGAAGTTGTTGTTGCTCAAGGATTATCTCTTATATAAGAGGTGCATGTCCTTGACTACAATCTCTTCTTCACTTGGCAATAAACATCTATCATAAAACTTACCCCCTCACATTGGTTCAAAAGTGTGTCATCCTTCATCAAGAATCCCTTTCACCTAGAAATAGGAGGAAGGTATGAATTATTGTTGTCCATCCCTTCCTTTGGTAGAAGATGTTATGTTTTCTCAAGTTAGCTCCTCTTGGAGGTAGATGTCTTTTGAACAAAGATCTCTTCTCCTCCAAGGATCTCCTTTACACTTGTTGCAAGATATCTCTTTTCAACTATCTTATCCTTGAAATTGCTTCCTAAAGGATATCTCCTTCATGTTGAAGGATGATGTCCTTGTCTCTAAGCCTCCTTAAGACATCAACATAGGTCTATTTTGACATCTTTAGGGGGGGCACCCATATCGCTCCCTTTGTATCATATTGTACTATATTTTTTGCATATCATTTTTGCATGTCTTAAATGAGGTGTTCATTCTCGAAACTAGAGTAAACAAACTCTTAGAGCGATATGCTTCACACTCAAAACTAGATGCAACATTTGATATATGTCTTAGATGGGTTACACATCACCGAAACCAGAGAAAAGCTATTACATGGGATGTCCTCGAAACAAGACATGTATCTGTCATTCACCCCTTGGCATTTGCACACACATTTGCACACACAGTCGCCCCTTGGCATTTGCATTTATATTACATTTCTTAAACAGGTTGAAGCATACACGAAACTAGATGAAACAAACTCTTAAATGAGGTGTTATACACTTGAAACTAGACATCACTTGCACACATGCATGAGGATGAGTGGAACTAGCTAAAAATAGCTAGACTATTCATACTCTCCTCCCCAACATGGATCACCTAGATAAAAACATCTAGGGGTGAGTAGTCCATGCTCTTTCTCATCATTCTTCTCATGGATCACCTAGATAAACACATCTAGTGTGTATTCATGCTCTCTCTTCTTCCTCTCATGAACTCATATTTTTGCTATTTATAGTTCATGGATGATACTTTCTTTTCTAATTTATGTGATCGCTTGTGTTCATGAGATGACATTTTTTATATCGAGGTCTATTTGGCTAGCTGACTTGAGGTCTTATTTATTTTTGGTTCTTAGCTTTTGTTGTGTGTCTTTTGCATGTGTTTTTTCTTTTGTCTTTGTTTTCCTTTTAGTTTGTCTTGTTCTTTGTGAGCCCTTACTTGAGTGAGTTAAGATCCTAAGATTGGGGGGCTTGGTTCCTTGAAATTAGTGATATCTTATACTCCTTGTGATTTTTCTTTGCATTCCTCATCTTCTTTATCTACTTTACCGTGAGTATTTGCGTAAGCTCATACTCCTACTAAAGTGGGGGCTAAACGTAGTGTCCTAAAATTTCACCCTTTGCAATTTTGATCGCATTTGGGGCCCTCACCTTAGTGTTCTCATCCTCGTGCTTGATCGGGACCTATTTATGTCTCTACCATGTAATAAATATCATATTTTCATCTTGTACCTTGCCAGGGCCCCTTAACCCTGGCCCAATTTGGGGTAGGATCAGGGTGTGGTGCCTTGGTCCTCACTGGGACCGTGGTGCCATGCCATAGTCCTCCCTAATTGGGGCCTAATTTGAACCCTAGGCCCTATCCAAAATTTGAGTGGGAATTACTTCTCCATGTCGGCCTATGTCAAAAAATTAACAATTGACAATAGGCAAGTATATAAGCAGGTCTTCCCCTCTCATTTTGATATACAGGCATAAGGTGATACGATCATAAGGCAAAGATAACTATAATCAGACAATTAAGCATTCATCATCAAGCATTTCTAGAGGTCTTCAAGGCTACATATTCTTCATCTATCCATTGTGGAGAAACATTACACCATTCATTTGCAAGCATGTGTGTGTGTGTGTGTGTTATGGTTTTGTCATGTTCATTCCTTTTCATACAACATATGTGATTACATTCAAGAAGCAAAGTATCATCATCAATCATTTCAAATTTGAGGTATACATTTCCATTATTTAATTCAATACTTGCAATATTTCATTCAAGGTTGATTCCTCAATCGGGGTGTGACTTAGGCAAGCCCCTATCCCCAACTTATTTCCCTTTCTTTTGTGTGTAGGAAATAGGTGTGCAACTATACTTCTTAGAATAAGCTTTAGACACAGAGACAAAACAACCCTTTTTGGTGTGCGGAAAATTCGGAGGACCATGTTGCCACGCCATGTTCCCTGCTTTTTGGGGGCATTTTCACAAGGTAGATTCAAATCAGCTTATATTACTCAGATCCAGGTGCATGACAAAATCCTGAACCTGTAGCTCAGGTGAGCTCACATGCCGATTGATAGTTGAATTGCTGATTTGGAGGTGGAACAAAATAGATTGAATATATAAATAAGTTAACTGATTGAGAAAAAGCTGATTGAAAGATGAAAAAGAATGATTGAAGGATAATTGATTGATGGCAAAGAAAGCTTTATTTAGAAAAAGCTAACTAGAAGATAGAAAAAGAATGATTGGAGAGAATTAAAGAAATGATGTAATTAATCAATTAATTGAAATGATTAATTAAAATAGATTGAATAGTTAACTGAATGAAAGCTTTTTGGAAAAAAACAAAGTGGAAGATAGAAATAGGAATTGAAAAGATAATAATTAAATTAATTAATTTAGCATGTGCTTGCACTTTGACTTTGATTTTCAATTTAATCTTTGCATGAGATTTAAGTCAAATATTGAACTTATTTTAAATTCAATTTGTTATTTGAATATATTTAGTACTTGACTTTGATTTTCAATTTAATTTTTGAAATCATGCATGTGTATTTGAAATTAGAAGAAATTAGAAGAATTTGAATTTGAATTTAAATGAAATTAGATGAAATTAAAAGAATTAATGAAATTAGAATTTGGGAATTTGGAATTGGAATTAGAAGAATTAATTAGTTAATTAAATAATTTAAAGAAACTATTTAATTACTTAAAAATTGAATTTAATTAAATAATAAAGATTATTTAAATTAAAGGATTAAAATCACATTTAATTAAATAATAAATATTTAATTATGTTAATATGTGGCGACTGATCAACAAAGGTTGTTGCACTTTCAACCACTGAAGCTGAGTATGTTACTGCTACAGAAGCTAGCAAGGAGATGATTTGGTTACAATGTTTTTTGGAGGAATTGGGTCAGACACAGGAGGATCGTCCATTGTATAGTGATAGCCAGAGTGCCATTCATCTTGCGAAGAACTCTGCTTTTCATTCAAGGACAAAGCACATTCAACTCAGGTACCACTTCATCCGGAATATTTTGGAGGAGGGTCAGTTACGGTTTGAGAAGATTCACACAAGTGAGAATCCTGGCGATATGTTCATGAAGGCAGTTCCATAGGAGAAGCCGATTTCTTCATTAGTTTCTGTTGGTCTTCTTGATTGATAAGTGTGGAATTTATACCAGTCAAGTCCAAGTGTTTTATCCAGTGGATGCTACAAGTACATTGGTGTCGTCTAGTATCAGTCTCCAAGTGGGAGATTGTTTGGTGTGGAGCCTGATCAGTCTCTAAGTGGGAGATTGTTAATATGTGGTGACTGATCAGCAAAGTACTGTACACTCAGCATGCATCCTCATTGGGGTCTGGGGCCGGGCCCCGAGAAAGCGGGCGAAGCCTACTGCGGGGGTTCGGGGGCGGCAACCCCCGAGAAAATTTGTTTTGCCATTTTTGTTAATGAAAACCAACATTGTAATAAAACCCTAAAAAAACCGACTTTGTTTGTTGCCCTAAAAATGCATGTTATAAGCAGTTGGGATGCTTAAGGCATTGTAAGGTTGATGTACTATTTTTGCTGGATAATAAGAAAGATTGGATGACTGTGTATGGTGGACGTAACCCATTCTGGGTGAACCACGTTAAATCTCTGTGATATCTGTGTCCTATTTTATTCCTTTATCTTTTGTATTTAAATTTGCATATAATTGTTAGTTCATATTTGCTTCGGATATGCTAGAAACCCTAACAAATTAATATTTAGAAAAGGGTTGAATGATTAATTGAATAGAGATAGAAATTGAAATTGAATTTATTTAAATAATAAAGATTATTTAAATTGAATGATTAAAATCACAATTAATTAAATAATAAATATTTAATTAATATTTAGAAAAGGGTTAAATGATTAAATGATGATAGAATTGAAAGAGAAAAATTGATGAGGAAATATGAATTTAGAAGAATAAGATTAATTAATTTAATGAAATAATTAATAATTATTTAACTAATTTAGACGAATAATTAGTACATGATTAATGAGACATTTTTTAGGTGTCTACATTTGCCCCTCTTTGAGACAATGTCGGAATGATGTTGTTTCAAAGAAAATGAGAAAAATTCATGCCCCTGTATGCCCCGGTTGACGCTGTATAGTGTAAATACACCCCCTCGAAAAAAGTGTTTGAAAAATTCAAAAATTGAGGCCATATTTTTGATATCATTGTAGTGAGCAATCGTGTAAAGTTTCGTGCGATTTTGAGATCGTTTGAGTAGCCTACAAGTTCATTGAAGTTCATGGGGACCACGGGTGTCGGAGTGGAAAAAACCCTAAATTTGAGCTATAAATAGTGATTTTGGCCTTTCATTTGCTCATTTGCATTGTGTTGAGTTCTTGGAGATCAATTCAAGTTGTTTGCTTTCCTACGAGTATTTGATCATCATGGCTGGCTATAGGGCACGAGTGCACTTGTCCGAGTGAGTAAATTTGTTTCAAAGACCTCCGGGGACTGGCAACATGGTATGTTTCCAAATTTTTGCTTAATTTTTTGCTTGTTTTTGTCAATTTTTCGAGAGGTTTAATTTTGAGTCATCACGCATACGCCTTTCGATTTTCATGCAAATGCCTTAAGTGTTACACAAACGCCTTAAGTGTGCCACACTAGTGTAAGTGTTACGCATATGTGCTTAGTGTTATGCATTCTTTTGTCTGTTTACGCATTAGTGATAACTTTTACGCATAAGTTATAAGTGTTACACAAAAGATTTGAATGTATCGCAAAAGTGTTAAATGATACACATAAGTGTGAAACATGACGCATTCGTTGTAAATTGAAGTTTTTTGTCATGTGTTTGATCAAATTTTTATTGCGGCATCCAAGATCTGATATTTTCAATGTTTTCTATGTGTAGGAGAATATTGGGGTGTTATACTACCGACAGAGTAGACCCAGTGGTCTTGATCTTCAATCTGAGTTACTTAATGAGGAGGTTGCACATATATGACATCTGGGATTATATCATGTTTTACATTTGCCAGATATTATGACCAACATGGCCTTGATTACGACATTAGTAGAGTGATGGCATTCCGAGACATGTACCTTCCATCTTCCTACTGGTGAGGCGTCCATTACTTTAGAGGATGTTTGTCATATACTGCATATTCCCATCCATGGTGTGAGAGATGTATATGATCATGATGATGGCGTCATTGGACTGTGTGCCCTTTTTGAGTGTGAGGAGCAGGATTTACAAATCAGTGGTCATTATGATATCCCTTGGGCTCGCTTGGACTATGATGATCTTACTATAGTATTGTGCAGTATCGTAGGTGGTTTGTTGATTCCTAACAGGCGAGGCCATGGATTTCCAATTGGATGGGGTAGAGTGCTCCATGATATGATTGTTCATCATCGAGTATATGCTTGGGGTTCTTGTCTCTTAGCCATGGTTTATTATCAAATGCATAACATTGTATACTCAGGATACCGATCGATTAGCTGTGGTGTGACATTGCTCCAGACTTGGGCTTGGGAGAACATTTCTATCTCGAGGCCAGTTATTCATGTCGACTTGTAGCCTAAGGAGCCATATGCATACAAATATACACTTGGTATTAGACATAGGGGTTTGGGTAACACCTTGTACTGGCAACATCAACTTGATATCTTGCAGCATTTTATTTGGAGAACATATTTAGATTGCCCCGGTTGGGTAGATGATGCACAACACTTGCCTTTCTACAGACAACAAATATATCTTATTGGGAGGACCATTGAGACATAGAGGATCATTCAGATGTACCTTCCAGGATGGGTACTCAGACAGTTTGGAGAGGTACAGGTGACACCTGTTGTTACAACTTACTTTTCTCATGTTTATCATGAGGTTTTCAATTGGGGTGCGTGCATATAGCTACATGTGGTGGTTGCCGAGTTTGATGCTTTTCAGGCATTACAGTGGGGTTGGAGTGAAGGTACGATAGATCTAGGGACTACTCCTGAGTATGATGCATGGTGGGCTAGACATAGGCCTATTCCACTGATTGATCCAACTGTTCCGATCACAACTCAGCAGATACGACATCCTAGACAACGGCTGAGGATTGACATGGGGTAGAGGAGGGGAGATAACAAAGGAGAGGAGGGTGGAGGGGGAGAGGAGGGTGGAGGAGGAGAAGAGGGGGAAGATGAGGAGGATGTAGACATTGTTGGAGACATTGAGTCTATGAGCAATGGAGATGACGATGATTTCTCAAAGTCATCAAGCAACGAGGATGGGGATGATGATGATATGTCGGAGTTAGACTATGTTCCTGTTGTAGAGGGGGGATGAGATGGAGGATAGGGTGGTGATGGAGATGATGATGATCCACAGATTCTCAGGGCATGGATTTAGAGTCTAGAGGATGAGGTTGCTAGACTTAGGCAGCGACAAGATGTTGTTCGGGAGGTATTCCATAGAGATTAAAGTGCATTAGAGACCGAGAGGGATTGTCTCCAAAGGGAGAGAGATGATGTAGTTAGATGGATGCAGATGGTTCAGGCTGCTTATGATCAGCATTTTGCTTTGGGTTCTGATGCACGTAGACAATTTGACATACTCTACTATGCTACACAAGAGGCCTTTTATTACCAATAGCTCTACCATGATGTTGTACCTGAGGGAAAGATAGCTCCGAGCTTTAGTGGGGTTAGAGGTCATTCTGGTTCCAGTAGGACTTCTACATGGAGGACCAGTAGTGGTGGTGTTATGGGTCCCCCTTGGCATCCTGGGGTAGGATCTAGCAGGCAGGATCCACTTGGAGATAGAGGCAGTGTGGGTTAAGACATTGAGATCATGTTATCTAAGCCTTTGGGCCTGTTTTATGATTATTGTATTCTAACACATTACCATTTTTGAGTTATATATATGATATTCAGTTTTCTATGTATGTTGTATGATGCTATGTGTTATGCGATGCATGTCTATATGATTTGTAAATGATTTTTTTTTTTATGAATGCAATGGTTTCTACATGATTTGTGATGTGATGATTAATGAATAGTTTAATGTAATCTTATATGATACTCAAATGAATGCAATTTAAATTTATATGGAGGCAACTTAAAACTATATGGATGCAACGTAAAACTCTATGGATGCAACTTTGTTTTTGTATGATAATGTTAGAATATTCTTTTAACTTAGATGTACCTCGAAGAAATGTTAGTAAGATCAAAGAAAGAAGAGATTGATGAAAGAATAATGTTAGATGATAGAAAATGATTTAGAAAGAAATGAGAAATCAGCAAACCATCAATAAGTAGATGAGATAAAAAATGAGAATGATGGATTCACGAACCTGTGTCATTATTTATTTTCCAATATATATTCATCATTGAGCCTTATTATGGAACAATGGAGCTTAGCACATTAGGGTATAAGGAACCAAGATGTAAAGATATCTCATTGAAGAAACAAACACATAGCAGACAAGGAGTGAAACCATCCATTCTAGGAAATACACTAGGGGTCGAGGTATGTGTGGCATTCATAAGCTGAATGATCCTATCACAGACACCCACTAGAGAAATTTCCCTAGAACTTCATTGGTTCACACCACAAACAACAAACAAAGAAAAAGATAATGCCCATCATGGCTCCTCTAGTCACTTGTGGACATCCTTGAGTAGCATAGGAACACAATCTGTTGCCAAATGATAAAAGATAAAGACTGACCCGCACAAAATTTAGCGGCTATATTGACCTTGTGCCTTCATTCTCAGTTGCTTGATGTGATGGTTGAAAATGTCTGATCTATGAAAGTTGTGGACCCCGTTTAAGACTGACCTGTTTGATTTTGAGTGTATCTTCTTCTGTTTAAGACAAGATAATGATCACTTGATATGGATATGATACGATTGATAAGACAACTTGATCAGTTGATTGTAGATGTTTGACTGGATAGTCGTATCCTTTATTAACTTTGTGCGAAGCATTTTCTGGATATCTTCTAGGGTGTTTGATTCTTGCGAGACATTTTAATGCAAGTTTTTTGATTGATTTTGTGGATCGATATTTGAATGTTTTTGGATTTTTGTGGATTGATATCCGAATGTTTTTGGTTTATTTTTTCAAGACATTGTATGATTTTGAGGATTTTTTTCAGGACTTTATTTGAATTTTTTGATTGATTTCAGGACTCTTTTTATGATTTTTATGATTTTTTTAGGACTTTTTACAATTTTTAGGATTTTTTAAGTTATGCTCCCAATGTAAAGACCTGTATGACATGATGATCTGCAAAATGCATGTGGAGACAATGAATTTTTGACATGACCTATGTTAATGCAATATGCATGATGAATATGCATTTTGTTGGCAATTGACACTCAATTGGTTGGTTTCAATATGTTGTCATTGATGGCAACATGTTAATTTATTTCGGCTTAATATTTTGGGTTAGTTGTGTACCAGCAGACACTTCACAGACACTTCACCGACACCGACAAGTTGGAAGGAATTATTTGGTCACCGGCAATGCAGGCCGACATGGTTTAGAATCATGTTATCGATATTGGAGGCCGACATCTTTTGGATCCAGCATTGTCAATTGTTTTTGATATTCATGTATTTATGTTATCTATCCAACATGTATATTGATATTGTAATTATCTTTGTAAGCCGACATAAGGCATGATAAATTGTAAAGGGTATATAGTTCAGTTGGTTAGATCATTTTGAAATATCATATGAACATGCATAAGGAAGGAAATAATGAAGGAGATGCGAAATATATGAGAGAGATTATGTATGTGAGGATATTTTTGTAAAGGATTATTCCGGTATATGGTTAAGGGTTTCAGACCAGAATAGATAGAGCTTAACTGGAACTGTATTCAGGCATAGAAGATGCTATCTTTGCAGTTTAATCATTTCTCCAGATTGTAGTCTGGATTTGTATGTAGTCAGTGAGGCTGCTTTTGTGATTGAGTAGTGTGCTCTAGGCCGTAAGCTTTCCTGTAAGTGAGGGCCCCCATATTTTGTAATATCTTTTCATATGGCCAGTGGATTGATATTGTGGGTCATAAATCCCACTGTGGTTTTTTCTCTTTGAGGTTTTCTACGTATAATTATGTGTGTTATGGTATTCATTTATGTGATTGGCTTATTGGTTGCTTTACTTCTTTCAATTCTATATGTACTAGTATACCGGTTGGTGTATGCATGTTTTAATAAGGTTAAGATTGATTATTTTGGTAGAACATTGATTCACCCCCCCTCTTAGTGTTCTTAGATTTCAACAATTGGTATCAAAGCCTTGTGCCTCGGAGGAAGTTTAATAGCTTGAGGAAGATCCTGAATCCAGAATCCATGGATATGAGTTTGGAGAAGCAATTTGAGGTGACACTTGAAGATTATGATGCTAAAAGTATGAAGAACTTGAAGCTACAAGATGAATTGAATTTTTCTCAGGAATTAATTCTTGTCTTGCAAGAGAGGCTATCATCTATTCAAGCTAGGAGGAAGGAACTTTTGCAAAATCAAGATGATGAAGAGAAAGATGCACTTAAGGAATAGTGTCAGAAGCTAAGTTAGGAGAACATGATCATGAGAAATGAAATGCAAGCTATAACTATGAGAATGTCTAAGGAGATTGAAGACCGGAAGAAAAAGGAAGAAAATCTTGTTGTATCTCTAAAGAACCAATTTGAAGAATGTGGTAGGTTGGTTTATGAGAATGATATGTTGAGAACTGATTTAGTACAATCCTAGAGTAATGAACAAGAGCTTGAGAGACAAATGATAACTCAAAGATGATCTGACTATTGCAAGTGAGTGTAAAGAAAAAATCAAGATTAGTTCAGCACAGCTAGATGAGTTATTGAAGAGACAAAGGCAGAATGGAGATTCCAATGGACTTGGATTTGAACAAAGACAAAGTTCTAGTACTGCAAATAAAGATCAAAACCATAAGGCACCAGTAAGGCAGTTTAATGCTTATAAATTTAATGGTATATGCTTTGATTGTAATAAATTTGGTCACATGGATAGGAAATGTAGAAATAGAGAAAATCAGAACCTTGATTCTGCTCACGGTCAATGTTCTAAATGTAATAAGTATGGACATAAGACAAAAGATTGCAAAATGAATGTTAAATTTTATGCATGTAGAAAATTTGGACATAAGGCTAGTTAGTGTAGGTCAAGCAATTACACCGGTTTTAGAAAATCAATTCAAAAGAATAATGCTACATGTTATGCATGTAATGAGGTTGGACATATTGCTAAATTCTGTAGAAGCAAAAATCCACCGGTTGGTAATGGAGGATCAAATGAGAAAGGGAAAGAAAAGGTTAATGAAATCTGACAAGATCATACCCAGAGATGGGTCAGGAAGTCAGAAGAACAATTAGTAGATGCACCAGTTACTCAACCGACAAAGGAGGTTTCTCCTGCACCGACAGGAAGCTCATCCGACAACTAAGGCAGATGCCTTAGGGGTAGGAAAAATTCATGAAGATGCTGCATATGCCCCAGAAAGAGGTTCTGGAAGATGTTCCAGACATTGGAGATGCTTATCCAAAATGGATATGTTTTATCGAGATCTGGTATCTTCCACCGAAAGTCATTTATATCAATGATGGATTAGGGTTTCTTGGAGGATAAAAGGTCGAATTTACTTCATTTATGATCAATTTGCATTTAGATAAATTCAAAGCGATTTAGAGGAAGTCTAAGGCAAATCAGAGTGATCGATATCATCTTGAGCGATTTCACCAGCGATTGGAAGAGGTCTTTAGGGTCTTTCACCGACAGTGATTCACAATTATTTATCTTCAATCATTGAAGTGGGATCATCATCTGTACTTATGTTTGTTGCAAATCTGACTGTTGTTGAGGTCAAGGACCATCCCAGGCTTATTTTCAAGCGATATCCGCATGTTTCTACACTGGACGATTTAGTTGGCACTTTTCCCTATGTTCTAGGAGTCATGTATGTTGAATATGTAAGAGCCTACATTCACTATCATATTGAGGATTTGGGAACGACTGATAATTCAAGAGCATGTATATGAATGAGTTAATGGGAGATTATGGAAAGATTAAACCTGAATACTAGCATATTGTTGATCTAGGGTTTACTGACATTCTCGACATTCCAGAATTTGAAAATGAAATTGTTAGGTATGTTTTGAGAAGAGTGCATGGAGAGTTTATCTGGTTGGATAGACCATATAAGATTATTAAGGAGACCATCAAGGCAATCACTAGTTTACCACAGGTTGGACAACGTTCGGAGAAGAAAGTTTCAAATGATCAGGTTAACAAGATTACAAACACAACTTCAGACAAATGATCAATTAGGATCAGTAATAACACCAACATAGATATCAGATTCAAAAGCATGGTCATCGGTTACAAGGTAACTCAATCAAACTGAATGAACTATGTTTCTAGCTCCTACATTTATGCAGCTCATAAAATGATGAGGGAGAATGAGAAGGTGGATCTATGTGGTTGGATGTTGGATGAACTATTGATTAACCTAGGAAAGATTAAAGGAGAAAAGAAAGGAACTTTTCGGTATGGTAACCTAATTGTCTGTTTAATGCTATTTTTCATCAATGAGACTCCCAGTTTTGGGAAGAGAAAATGGGTATTTGATATCCCGGTAGGGAGGCAACTAAAACAATCAATTGCTGCATTGGGTAGTCAGAGAGATGACAAAGTGTGGGGTTATTTTAAAGCATTTCAAAAGGCTATGAATTCTAGGATGAGGGTACCCAAGCACATTGTTGAGAAGTATTCAACTGACATATGTTTCATGGTTAAGAAAGATGAAACTTTGATGGAAGCTATTAGGCCTCAGAAAATTTGGATTGAGGAAATGGGTTATGAAGTTGATGCATAGATTCTTGATGCTTATGCACAAATGCTAATTGATGCACCAGTAGATGAAACTATAAAAACCTTTGGCACTGCTAAGTAGAAGACATAAGAGGTTGAAACTGAGTTCAATCGGAAGAAGAGAGAGAAGCAAGAAGGTAAGGCAAGTAAGTTTGTTGAAAACATTTCATAGGACATAAAAGCATTGATTGATGTTGTCCTGGAGAAAGGCAGGAAGAGAAAAGAACCAGAAATATTCATTGAACCTATTGCAGCTGAATTTGCATATGATGATGACACACCCATGGCATTCAAAAGGGTAATAAGGAATAAAACTGAAGAAGCTAAGGTAGAGGCTAAGAAGCAACCAATTACGAAAGTTACTATCAGGGTACCGACACATAGAAGAGCACCAAAAGTGACACCTTCTGCCCCATCTGGTACTGGAAGGAGAAAGAAGAAGGATGACATTGAATCTGGTAATCTAACTATTATTCCACCAAAGACTTGTGCAGAGTTAGTTGATGAAATTACTAAAGATTGTATGTTAAAGAATGTAGAGTTTTATTATGAATATTTAGATAATGATGAACAAAGAGAAGTAGAGAAAGCGGTTTTGTTATATTTGGATATTTATAAGAAAGCCCTGTTAGAAATTGAAGACCAAATACCAACACAATTATATGATATGTTAGATGCTAGAAGACTATCAGCAATGCAAGAGTAAAGACATATAAAGATTCAAGAGTTGTTATCTGTTTGTGTTTCTATTGCTCGAGAGGAGATGGATACGACACTTGAATTTGTAGATAGGAAAATATTTAACAGCAAGCATAGATTAATCAATCTTATGTTAGGAAGGGTCAATGAGATAATCAAGGAGACCCACAAGGAATGGGTTAAATTATTTGAAGAGAACCATGGTTTTTATACTTCACCAAAATCTAAGAGAGATAATGTAGACATCCTGGTTGAAGGGAAAGGAAAAGGTATTATGGGTACTTCATCCTCAATTTTGAAAAACATTAAGTTAGTGGAAATTCAGCCCCCGGTAGATACAAATGTATAGACAAATGTTGAGATATCGGTAGATACAGAGAGTTTAAAGGTTGATAATGTACAAGATACTAATGTTGAGGACAACAGTCCTTTGGATACAAATGTACAAGATGAGGTCATAGTTCATAGGGAGGAACCGACAGTTAATGAGACTGCACCAAGTGGCGAAGCCACCGATGCAAGTGAGGAAGCTATAAAGGTTAAATCATTAGAGGAGAAGAAAGAGGAATCTGACAGGGAACCGGTAGTGAGTCCATCATTGTTGTCAGTTGACACCTCGCAAGTTGAAAAGAAAAGCATAACCGAGATGAGTTCTAATGAACTCATGATGATGGTTGCACACAAAATGATGAAGGAGGGATCTATGGATAAAGGGGTTATTGATCAGTCTATCACTATTTTGCATAGACTAGTCCCAAAGTGCAAGTTTGATAGAGAAGCGAGCCCATCCGGAAAGCTTAAGACAATCACAAAGCACATTTCAAAGGATTTCCAATCCTTGCAACAGATATCAAATCGACAAGCACTAGAGAGGTTCACACAGGAAAAAAGAGCTATATTTGATCAAGTGATTGAGTCTGAAAGGAAGAAGATTAATGATAGGTTGAAATTGACAGATAATGCATTGAGGCAGTGTACTAATATCTACAGAGTATGCTGTAATACAGGTTTTCTCATAGTTGAGAGAGATAAAAATATTAAGGATATTCAAGAGAAGATTGCAGGTATAGCCAATTCTTTTGATGGATTGAATTAATTAACTATATCTATAGATGGTCAAATTTTGGTTTTGGAAGCCCAAGTTTTTGCTCTTGAGAAGGAAAAAGACAAAATCATAAGAAGAGCCAGAAGTCTTAGAGGTTTGGTGAGTCCCTGGTTGGATTCATTAAGTGTACATAAGGAGTGTATAGATGTGGTTGGTAAGCCCACACCGATAGAGTTAAATGAGAAAGAGTCATTTCCCCATATGCTACATGGACTTGTATCTATTTTTGACACTTTCAAATCTGATTGGGATACTTATATGGAGCTTTTGGAGAAGGCATATCCAGATATTTTCAAATACATCCAACTCTGGTAAGGTATTTTGGGACATATTCATTGTACAATCTTTCATTCTTCATCCCAGTTTTCGGTTTTTGGTAGTTTTTTGGGTTTTTTTGATGGCATTGATGTCAAAGGGGGAGTGATATTGATGTAAAAAAGAAAAAGGGAGTTGTATACATTAGGGGGAGTATAGGTGGAAAAATATGGAAGTATGGAGTATTTTGTATTGATGTATATTCAGTTTAGGGGGAGTAGGTTCAGGATGAAACCGACAGTTGGAAACCATGACCCTTTTTCACATGAGTGTTGCCATCAATGCCAAAGGGGGAGATTGTTGGCAATTGACACTCAATTGGTTGGTTTCAATATGTTGTCATTGATGGCAACATGGTAATTTATTCCAGCCTCATATTTTGGGTTAGTTGTGTACTGACAAGCATTTCACAGACACTTCACCGACACCGACACCGACACCGACAGGTTGGAAGTAATTCTTTGGTCACCGACAATGCATGCCAACATGGTTTAGAATTAGGTTATCGGTATTGGAGGCCTACATCTTTTGGATCCAACATCGGCAATTGTTTTTGATATTCATGTATTTATGTTATCTAGCCGACATGTATATTGATATTGTAATTATCTTTGTAAGCCAACATAAGGCATGATAAATTGTAAAGGGTATATAGGTCAGTTGGTTAGATCATTTTGAAATATCATATGAACATGCATAAGGATGGAAATAATGAAGAAGATGTGAAATATATGAGAGAGATTATGTATGTCAGGATATTTTTGTAAAGGGTTATTCCAGTATAGGGTTAAGGGTTTCAGATCGGAATAGACAGAGCTTAACCGGAACTATATTCAGGCATAAAAGATGCTATCTTTGTAGTTCAATCATTTCTCCGGATTGTAGTCTAGATTTGTATGTATTCAATGAGGCTCCTTTTGTGATTGAGCAGTGTGCTCTAGGCTGTAAGCCTTCCTGCAAGTGCAAGCCCCTATATTTTGTAATATCTCTTCATATGGCCAGTGGATTGATATTGTGGGTCCCAAATCCCACCGTGATTTTTCCTCTTTGAGGTTTTCCACATATAATTATGTGTGCTATGGTATTGATTTATGTGATTGGCTCATTGGTTTCTTTACTTCTTTCAATTCTATATGTACCGGTATACCAATTGGTGTATGCATGTTTTAATAAGGTTAAAATTGATTATTTCGGTAGAACACTAATTCACCCCCCCTCTCAGTGTTCTTGGATTCCAACACATTTCCTATTCGAACAAGGATGATTATGTTTTTTTATCATTTTGTAATACACCCATTGAATTGGAGGTACAAAACATTTAATTGATAAGCGGTCAATCGATCCTTAAGGTCCATTGGAACATTCAAATCAACATACTTAGAGACTAGGATTTACAAATGGAGATGCGGAAAAATTTACCATTGGTTCTTGAAACTTTGATCTTCTTTTTCCCATGTGTGTGTAAATGAGTTAATTCCCACTCTTGTGTTCACTAAAGATCCTTAGCATCCTATATGACTAGCTACATGGATTATTCTAACTTCAAAAGCATCCCAAATAGAGCCTCGCTGCCAGCAAGCTTTTAGAGCTCCAACGAGGTTATAAACTGTAATTTCTCAAATATTGCTCCATTTCTAGAAGGCTTTCATAGCCTTGATGGAGTTACTCACATGTTCCCATAGTTAAGATTTTTGTCACACTTGTATGTGTGATTTTTCAGTTATATATCATTGCTCTTTTGCCTTGAGATGAATATTTGGCATAGCACTTTTTTTTTTTGATTATTATCTTGCCTTGACTTGTAAGTAATGAAACCTACTTGGGTGTGACAATTACAATGATGTTGAAGTAGAATTTTAGATATTTCACTAGTCATATGATCAACTAGGTGTCTAGAATGAATTAGAGATTTTGTTAATGTGTGCGAGATATAGAAATTGATATATTTTGGGTTAACAAGTATCAAATAGTGAAATCACTACCCAACCATAAGTAAAGCATATCGTTAATGACCTTAGTAACTCAAAGGCTTCATGTTCAAATATCTAAGAAAGGATACTACCCTTGTTTCTCTTGAATGCAAACAAATGATAAACTTGGACAATTGCCTTTTTTATTGATGGTGCTATATGCTAATGCATAAATTTTGTGAATATGATGCAGTGCTTTGAATAAAATGAGATGCAATGCGAAAAGTAAAACCTAAAATAACCCAACCCTTGGATATAATATCGTTTAAGGTGCATGTTGTTCATAGGGTCAGGGAGGGGATCTCCCTCCATGGTAGCCAAATTGTATGCTCCATTTCCTATAACCCTTGTTATGATAAAAGGACCTAGCCAGTTAGGTTCAAACTTCCCTAGCTTTTCACGTTCTGCTAGGTTCCTTTGGTTAGCCTTGAGAATAGATCTCCCACTTTAAAATTCCTTGGGCCTACTCATTTATTGTAACTCCTTCTCAATATGTTCTGGTAACCTTGCAAATGATTTAAAATAGTTTGTCTCTTTTCATCAAGCATTTCAAGCTCTTGTAATCTTGCCACCCGATAGTCTTCCTCTGATATGATGTGTTTTAAGGAGACTCTTAAAGATGGTAGTTCTATTTCAATAGGCAGTATTGCTTCTATAAAAAATACCAATGAATATGGAGTTGTGCCTGTAGGTGTCCATACCCCTGTTCTATAAGCCCAAAGAGCGAGATTTAACTGGAGATGCCAGTCTCATCCTGCGTTAGTGGCAACTTTCTTAAGGATCTTTAATATTGTCTTGTTTGTTGCCTCTGCTTGTCCATTGCTTTGTGGATAATATGGTGTTGCAAATCTTTGTTGTATTTTAAATTTTTCACACAATTCTCATTTCTTGATTTTTGAATGGACGTCCATTATCAGTCACTATGCACATTGGAATCCCATACCGGCAGATAATGTAATTAAGCATGAATTTCGCTATTTGCTTACTAGTGGTGTATGTAAGGGGGATTGCCTCTACCCATTTAGTAAAATAATCAGTAGTCATTAAGATGAATTTGTACCCATTGCAAGAAGTAGGATTAACTTTACCAACTAGATCCAACCCCCATTGTGAAAATGGTCGTGGTGATATAATAGGTTGAAGATCCTGTGCGGGTGCATGAATAAGGTCTCCATGCATTTGATATTGTCTATATTTTTGGACATATTTATTGGAATCCTTTTCCATAGTTGGCCAATAGTATCCAGTTATTAATAATTTATTTGATAGTGGCAGGCCACTTTGATGCGCCCCACAAATTCCATCATGTACCTCTTTTAGGGAAAGTTGTGCTTTTGCTTCATCAAGACAATAGAGAAGGGTTCCATCAAGGCCCTTTCTATACAATGTGTCAATAATAATAGTGTGTCTGGATGCCTAATGAATAAGAGTTTAAGGCCCTTTCTATACAATGTGTCAACAATAATAGTGTGTCTGAATGCCTAATGAATAAGAGTTTTCTTTTGATTTCTAGATAAATCAGGAGACATATAATGAGTATGTAAGTATGCATATATCTCATTATACCATGGGGATTCAGGAACCACAATTACACATACATATTCTGATGAGGAAATCTCAGATGACGGTATCATTGATTGTTCTACAATAAACTCAAACTGAGTTTCATTATTAGGCATATTTAGTAGAGACCCTACTATAGCCATGGCGTCGACTGCCTTGTTTTGTATCCTTGGAATCTGTTCAAAGGTGATGTTACTAAAATGTCCTTTGTAATATTCTACCATTTATTTATAAGGCATCAGTTTATCATCTTTTGTATTATAGTCATCATTGACCTGATTTACAATCAGTTGTGAGTCACTGTAGACTTGTAATTCTTTTATCCTCCATTATACAGTGGTACAAAGTCCTATGATGAGAGCTTCATATTCAACAATATTGTTCATGCAGGGAAAATTGATTTAGAATGACTTAGGGATAGATTCACCTTGAGGGGTGATGAAAATAATCCTAGCTCTAGCTCCATGATTTATATAGGATCTATCAAAGTATAATTTCCACATGGTGGATGCTATCAATGTAAACACAGATTCATCAGGAAAGTCTATTAGTAGTGGGTGTATGTCTTGCAAGGGAGCCTCTGCTAACTGATCTGCTATAATTTGCCATTTGATTTCCTTTCTATTTACATACTCTATATCAAACTCACTTAAAATTATGACCCACTTAGCCAATCTTCCAGTCAATGTTGCTTTGCTTAACAAATATTTGAGTGGATCAAAATGTGCGATGAGTTGGACTTTGTGACTTAGGATATATTGTTTAAGTTATGAGAAGCAAAGATCACTGCTAGACATGCTCATTCTATAGGAGTGTAATTAAGCTCATATCCAATAAGGGTTCTACTGATATAGTAGATTTCTCTTTCCTTTCCTTGATCATCATGCTGTGCTAAGAGGGCTCCTAAAGATGAGTTTGTTGCTAATATATATAGTAATAGGGGCTTTCCTTGAGTAGGTGGAACTAATACTGGAGTATTCAAAAAATAATCTTTTAAAGCTTGAAAAGCTTCTTGGCACTGTTATGTCCATTTGAAGGTGACTCCTTTTCTGAGTAAATACTAAAATGGATGACGTTTATTTGCTATCTATGCTATGAACCTTCTTATAGACTGTAGTCTCCCTTGTAACCCTCTTAACTGCTTAAGTGTTGATGGAGGTTGCATATCCATGATTGCTTTGACCTTTGCTGGATCTACCTCAATTCCTTTGTTAGACACAATAAAGCCTAAAATTTTGCGTGCAGTTACACCAAACACACACTTTTTTGGGTTTAACCTAACATTGTATTGCTCTAATCGATCAAATATTTTTGCAAGGACTTCAAGGTGACCTTATCTTGTCTGTGATTTAGCTAGTAGGTCGTCCACATAGTCTTCCATGATATTGTGGATCATGTCATGAAATTGATAACTCAATGATGAACCACTAGTACCAAATTGGTATTGAGAGGGGGGGTGAATCAGTACAGACACAAATACAATCCAAAACCGGTTTGACAACAAACACTCACAATGACTGATAAACAGAGATACTGGTAAAACAAAGTGCAACCGGTAACATCCAGTATAGCTCAGTTAGTCATTAACCGGTCACTCACTAAGCTTTCCTCTCTGCTCAATACCACATTATCATAATATTCACATGCATGAACTAATAGAATTAACCATCAAATCTTCACAACAGTGAATTCAATATGTTTTATAGATAGGCATAAACATAGAACCTTCATGTGCATAACAGATAAACAAAGCATTACAAGACAAAAGCATTTCACATGACACACATATTTTTCACGTGGAAACCCAATTGGGAAAAACCACGGTGGGGATGAATACCCACAAGCTATTTTTGAACTCTTTAGAAGTCCGCTCTATTAGGAGCCTTGTCCAGTTAAGAACATTACAATAGGTTTTGGTAGGAACCGATCCTGTTAGGGATCACCCAGTTAAGGGATACCCAGTTAAGGGTTAAACCTGGTAGGGTCACCTTGTTAGAGGATTTTAAGAATTCAATAGCTGAAAGGATCTCCTAAGCTTCTCTAGCTTCTCAGAACTCATTAGCTTCGAGTTACCCAGTTAAGGGATTTACAACAAGCCGGTTAAGACCACCCGATTTAAGGGATTTTGAATCAAGCCAGTTAAGGCTACCCTGTTAGGGGATTTTACAACTGTTGAAGTGGTTAGAGATCAACAGGTATTACAATGATCTATTAACAATGCTTAATACTAATATAGATCCGCTTAAGCTCCTCTTTTCCTTCTGCACATTCACTTTGTAGGTATTTCTTCTCTCCTATGGTCTGGCAAGAATCTCGTATCACTTTCATTGGATACACACTCACAACTTTTGCCAACAACTTCAGACAGAAACCTAACATCGACCTTATAGGGAACATACAGGTTGGTAGCAAAAACCTTAAACCCTAAACTTGTTAGGTTGAGCAATTCAAACAGTTCGATCCTGATCGTTGAAACATACTGCATTAAATGCACTAGTCTTGAGTTGATCTCAAGACATTCTCCATCGTCCATTATCCACTGTTTTCATGGTGGCTGATAACCCATCATGTGTTATCACCATTTGACAGACTTTGCACATTCCTGCGGTAGATAGGAATAGTTTTCTTCATGCAAGATCCTTCACGCGCACAGAGCTTACATGGCAACATGATCTGTCCTCCATCATACTGCTAACTCATCACACAAAGATCACCAATTGAGTCACACAGACTTGAGATACTCCAACCAGAAACCTCGAAGTGGAAGCTACCTTACCAACCAGTAGTCATACAGTTTTTCCATGTGCCAGTTCCCATGACTGCATGCCGGTTCACTTTGAACAAATGTGCCGCTTCACTTTGGCATATACCGGTTCACATTATGTCTCATATTGACATCAACGACAACATACAATATCATTATGTCTTCATACTAGTTTACATAAGGCTCATGCCGATTCACATAATGCCAACAATCTCCCCCTTTGGCATTGATGGCAATAAATAAAAGATATCTTCTCTACTTCACATCTTCTCCCCATTTGCTGCAGATATCATTTTGCTTCACTTCTTGCTTCACTTCTTCTCCCCCTTTGACAACAATGCCAAAGCGGAGGTACAATCATCACTGCTTCCTCGTGTTGCTCCCCCTGAGGAGTAGCATCCTTAAACACACCAATCAATCAAAGATTTGTCTATCCAATACTTGACTGATGTGGAACAACCACTTTTAGTTCACCTCTTGAAGGGGCAATACCCCTAATTCACCTCTCAAATGCACAAATGTTGTCTTTGGGAGAGGCTTGGTGAATATGTCTGCTAACTACTCCTTACTGGACACATGCTCCAGGGCAATCTCTTTATTCTGAACCTTTTCCCTCAAGAAACGATACTTAAGCTCAAAATGCTTGGTTCTAAAATGTAAAACCGGATTCTTTGATATATTGATAGCACTTGTGTTATCACAGAATATAATTACTGGTTCAGATACAGGGATCTTGAAGCCTTCCAGTACATGCTTCATCCAGATTGTCTGAGTGTAGTTCATGAAAGTTGCAACATACTCCACTTCCGCTATAGACTGAGAGATGCAACTCTTCTTTTTACTCATCCATGAGACCAATCTACCATCGAGAAAGAATGCACCACCGGTTGTGCTCTTTCGGTCATCCACATTACCGACCCAATCAGCATCTGTGAATACTTTCAGATTGAAATTATTGATGTATGGGTACCACAATCCATAGTCAATTGTTCCCTTCAGATACCTAAGAATTCGCTTGACTGCACTCAAGTGAGATTCTCTTGGACTCTTCTGGAACCTTGCAGTGATGCCAACTGCATGTGCAATGTCTGGTCTGCTATGCACTACATAATGCAACTTACCAATCATTTATCGATATTCCTTCTCATCAACTAGTGCGGAATCATCCTCCTTTATCAATTTGCAAGTGGTCACCATCGGTGTACCAACTGGTTTGCTATCTTCCATGCCAAAAGTCTTCAACACCTCTTTGACATATTTGGACTGAGTGATGAAGATTCCATCTTTCATCTGCTGGATCTGTAGTCTAATGAAGAACTTAATCTCCCCTATGAGTGACATTTCAAACTCTTTCTTCATCTCATCAGCAAACTCATGACTCATCTTGTCATCTCCACCAATGATGATGTCATCAACAAAAACTTCATATATCAGGATCTAATCTTCTTCAGACTTCAAGTAGATATTGCTATCTTCACTTGTTCTCTCAAATCCAATCTTCACAAGATGGGAATGTAGGCACTCATACCATGCCCTAGGTGCTTGCTTTAGACCATATAATGCTTTGTGTAGCCTACATACCATGTCACTGTCTTCAGATAAGTTAAACCCATCTGGTTGCTCAATACATACCTCCTCTTCAAGTACACCATTTAGGAATGCAGATTTTACATCCATTTGATATACCTTGAATCTCTTAAAAGCTGCATATGCAAGAAGCATACAAACTCCTTCCAATCTGGCTACAGGAGCAAAGGTTTCCCCATAGTCTTCACCTTCTTCTTGAGCATATCCTTTGCATACCAGTCTGGCTTTATTCCTAATCACTGTGCCATCCTCATTCAACTTATTTATGAACACCCATTTGGTGCCAATGACATTTTTATGCTCTGGTCTGGGTACCAAGGACCATGTACCATTTTTCTCTATTTGGTCAAGTTCTTCTCCCATTGCCTTGATCCAGTCTTCATCATTATGAGCCTCTTTGAATGATTTAGGCTCAAATTCAGAGATCATACATAAGTTTTCTCTGATCTTTCTTCTGGTAAGGATTCCTGCATCCTTATCACCTATGATCTTCTTGGGATCATGATTCAACTTGACATATCGAGGAATGGTCTTAATTGGTTCTTCTTGCTTTTCTTCTTCATCAGTATCAACATTCACCGGTTCAGGAACACTGTTACTGGTGCTCAGTTGACTGACAACCGGTTCCCAGAAGGTTGCAACCGGTTCATTTACAACTTGCTCACTACCAATTTTCTCAGTCTTCTCAGAGGATTCATCAACTCTTACATTGATGCTTTCCATAATTCTCTGAGTCCTATTGTTGTAGCACTTGAAAGCTTTACTCTTGGTGGAATATCCTATAAATATTCCTTCATCACATTTAGCTTCAAATTTGCCCTGATGTTCACTCCTCTTGATGTAACATTTGCTACCAAAGACCTTAAAATAGTTTACCACAGGGGTCTTACCGGTCCAATACTCATAAGGAGTTTTGTCCTTGCCCTTTTTGATGAGTACCTAGTTCATAGTGTAAACTATAGTGCTCACCGCTTCTCTCCAAAAGGTGTGAGCAACCTTTCCTTGGATCAACATAGTTCTAGCTGCTTCAACCATAGTTCGGTTATTCCTCTCTACTAGGCCATTCTGCTGTGGAGTCCGGGGGGTAGACAGCTGTCTCTTGATGCCAAATTCTTCACAGTACTTGTTGAATTCACTGGAAGTGAATTCCCCTCCTTGATCAGTTCTGAGACACTTGATCCTTTTACCACTTTCCTTTTCCACTAATGCTCTGAAAGCTTTGAATTTCCCAAAAGCTTTAGACTTGTCTTTCAAGAATGTGACCCACATCATTCTTGAGCAGTCATCAGTGAGAATCATGAAGTACCTATCACCCTGCACACTTCTAGTTTTCATAGGACCACATAAATCAGTATGCACAAGATCAAGCAAGCTGTCAGCAGTGAAAGATTTACCTTTAAAAGTTGAGGAAGACATTTTCCCCAATTGACATTCTCTATACAAGGTATTATCCGGTTTGCTCAGCACCGGCAACCCTCTAACTGCCTTGATCTTACTAGCCTTCACAATGTTGTCAAAGTTCACATGGCAGAATCTCTTATGCCATATCCAGCTATCATCAAGCTTAGCCATAAGACATGTACTTATATTAGCATTTAGATGAAATAGGTTACCTTTAGTCTACATGCCGGTGGCTACCAATTTACCATCTTTACCTTTGATTCTGCAAACTCCATTCTTGAATTGCAGAGTGAGTCCATTGTCATTTAATTGGGCAACACTTAGAAGGTTGTGTCTGAGACCATCAACCCAATACACATTGTCAGCACTACTCTTTCCATTCAAGGAGATGGACCCTCTACCTTTGACCATGCATGGTGCATCATTGCCAAAGTGAACCACACCACCATCATACTCTTCTAATGATAGAAACTTGCTCCGGTCACCAGTCATATGGTGAGAGCAGCCACTGTCAATGATCCACTCATTGGAATCATCAAACTGGGAGACAAGAGCCTTCTTGTCTGTCACATCTTCCTTTACAGCAATGAACACAATGTCTTCATTCTCTTCATCTTCTGATTCCTCATCTATGACACCTTCATCAGCTGCCACAAAACAATTTCTCTGGTTTCCTCCTTTGAATTTCTTGAACCTTTCCGATTTGTCCTTGTTGTCACTATTAGGACAGTTCATAGCAATATGTCCTATCCAGTTGCAGGAGAAACATTTCAAAGGTAGCTTACCTTTGTATTTACCAGTTCCTTTTGGGAATCTCTTGGCTAGAAGAGCTTCAAATTCCATTAGAAACTCTTCATCCTTCATTTCTTTGTTCTGACTAGGTTCCCCACTAGCGCTAGCCTCTTTTCCTTTTCTGGATGGTATAACAAAAGCTTTAAAAGCTGATTCTGACTTTTGAACACTACCATCGAAGCTATTCAGCTCATAGGTTGTCAACTTGGCTATGATGGAGTCCAAGGATGCCTTAGACTTGTCTATTGATCTCAGCAACCCTTATTGCATAGACCGGCAATAGGGATCTCAGGACTTTACTTACCATAGTGGAATCTTCTATTTTGCCACCTACACTCTTTATTTCTCCAACAACTGTTTTGATTCTTATTCCATACTACTAAATGGTCTCTCCTTCAACCATTCTCATGTCTTCAAACTTTCCTCTCAAGCTCTCTTCCTTAGCCTGTTTTACATGCTCATCACCACCATAGATATTTTCAAGAGCATCCCATACTTCTTTGGGATTTGCCTTGTCCTGACTCAATATTAGATAGACTATTGATGAGGGCTTCCATGACTTGCCCATTTTCTTGTATCTCTCTCTTTTGGTCACTGGTGAGAGTACCGGTGGGAACAACATATATATTTTCAACATAACTCCAGTGTTGAACACCCATGCTTTTGATGAATATCTTCATCCTGTCTTTCCATATACCAAAGTTTTCCTTGTTGAACTTTGGACCTTCCCTCTTCATCATTTGGCTAGGATCTTTTCCTCAAGCGGTTAAGCTTACAACATAGAGGACCTGGAGTGCTCTGATACCAATTGATAACTCAATGATGGACCACTAGTATCAAACCGGTACTGAGAGGGGGGGGGGGTGAATCAGTACAGACACAAATATAGTCCAAAACTGGTTTGACAACAAACACTCACAATGACTGATAAACAAAGATACCGGTAAAACAGAGTGCAACCGGTAACATCTAGTATAGCTCATTCAGTCATGAACCGGTCACTCACTAAGCTTTTCTCTCTGCTCAATACCACATTATCATAATATTCACATGCATGAACTAGTAGACTTAACCATCAAATCTTCACAACAATGAGTTCAATATGTTTTATAGACAGGCATAAAACATAGAACCTTCATGTGCATAACAGATAAACAAAGCATCACAAGACAAAAGCATTTCACATGACACACATACTTTTCACGTGGAAACCCAACTGGGAAAAACCATGGTGGGGATGAATACCCACAAGCTACTTTTTGAACTCTTTAGAAGTCTGCTCTGTTAGGAGCCTTGTCCGGTTAAGAACATTACAATAGGTTCTGGTAGGAACCGATCCTGTTAGGGATCACCCGGTTAAGGGATACCCAGTTAAGGGTTAAACCCGGTAGGGTCACCTTGTTAGAGGATTTTAAGAGCTCAATAGCTGAAAGGATCTCCTAAGCTTCTCTAGCTTCTCAGAACTCATTAGCTTCGAGTTACCCAGTTAAGGGATTTATAGCAAGCCAGTTAAGACCACCCAATTTAAGGGATTTTGAATCAAGCCAGATAAGGCTACCCTGTTAGGGGATTTTACAATTGTTGAAGTGGTTAGAGATCAACAGGTATTACAATGATTTGTTAACAACACTTAATACTAATATAGATCCGCTTAGGCTCCTCTTTTCCTTCTGCACATTCACTTTGCAGGTATCTCTTCTCTCCTATGGTCTAGCAAGAATCTCGTATCACTTTCGTTGGATACACACTCACAACTTTTGCCAACAACTTCAGACAGAAACCTAACATCGACCTTATAGGGAACATACAGGTTGGTAGCAAAAACCTTAAACCCTAAACTTGTTAGGTTGAGCAATTCAAACGGTTCGATCCTGACCGTTGAAACATACTGCATTAAATGCACCAGTCTTGAGTTGATCTCAAGACATTCTCCATCATCCATTATCCACCATTTTCATGGTGGCTGATAACCCATCATGCGTTATCACCATTTGACAGACTTCGCACATTCCTGAGGTAGATAGGAATAGTTTTCTTCATGCAAGATCCTTCATGCACACAGAGCTTACGTGGCAACATGATCTGTCCTCCATCATACTGCTAACTCATCACACAAAGATCACCGATTGAGTCACATAGACTTGAGATACTCCAACTGGAAACCCCGAAGTGGAAGCTGCCTTACCAACCGGTAGTCATACAGTGCTTCCATGTGCCGATTCCCATGACTGCATGCCGGTTCACTTTGAACAAATGTACTGCTTCACTTTGGCATATACCAGTTGACACTATGTCTCATATTGACATCAATGACAACATACAATATCATTATGTCTTCATACCAGTTTACATAAGGTTCATGCCGGTTTACATAATGCCAACAGAAATAGTGTTGTCATAGCCCTTTGATATGTTGCTCCTGCATTCTTAAGACCAAACGACATGACATTCCAACAGTATGTTCCCTATGGACAGGTAAATGTCATCTTGTGTTGATCTTCTGGTGCAATCCTAATCTGGTTATATCCTAAGAAACCATCCATTAATGAAAGCATTTCATTCCCAACAATTAAGTCAACTATCATGTCTATGTTAGGTAATGGGAAATCATCCTTAGGACATGCTTTGTTTAGATCTCGAAAGTCGGTACAAATTCTTATGCTCCCAATGGGCTTAGTCACCGGCACTAGACTGGATATCCACTCTGCATAGTCAATAGGTCTAATGAAGCCCACAACCAAAATCTTTTTGCATTCTATTTTGACCAGTAATGCAATATGTGGATGCATCTTTCTTAGCTTTTGTTTATAATGCAATCTGTGGATACATTCCTCTTTCTCACATTCTCTCTTATCAAAATGACCTATAAGATCTCATACATATATGAGTATTTTACAATATGCCATGTTGACTTTTATAAGAGATAATTACAATAAACAAAATTTTATTCCCTATTGGTTGGAGTGCCGGTATGCATTATTGCCAATGCTGGTGAAGTGCCTGCCAATGTATGTAGAAGTCTATTGCTGGTGCCGGTAAATGCCGGTGGCTTGCCAGATGAATGCCAGTTGGTTGCCATCAATGACAACATCAACTATTTTCATAAGAGTGTATAATGCCAACAATAATTCCTGGTAGCAATGGTAAATGATGTAACACCAATTCTGGATCTAGGCCTAGCATATCCGCATAGGACCAAGCGAAATTGATCGGATGTTGTTTGAAAAACTGTATGAATTTTTCCTTTTCTTCCTTGTTTAATGATTTTGCTAAGTGAATATTATGTATAACTTCTCTTTCTTCTATATTGACTTCTTCAGTTTCTTCCATGAGAATGTTGAATTCTCTTTTTGAATAGGGAGGTTGTCTAACTCTCTCTTTCCATTGCGATCACTTTGATCCATATCTTTTGTCATAGAGGCACTTGCCTCTCCAAAGTATGCTATTCTATCCAAGTCTACAACAAATCCTACCTTGTGATCACCTTGTGGAAACCCTTCTCTGACACCAAGGAATTCTGCAATAGCTTCATCATTCTCAAACCAATCTAGAGTTGGTTTTCCTTCTTGTCCCCAATCAATCAAATGTGAGTGTACAAGGGGTAATTCATTGCTTCCTTCTATTGTAAAAGATTCTGATAACATGCATACCTGGTTATTTGAGTGACCTGATATATTTTTACCATTAGTCGATGATTGGTGATCCTCTGTCGTGTCTATTTCTTGTTGGTTGACATCATGATCAGATAAGAATTCATAGTCATGAGAATCTGTCACACTTTCTATTTTATGTTTCAGTTTTTGAGGCTATATCACTTATATCCTCTTGTTCTTGCATCTGATTTTGTTGTAGATTTGCAAGCCTCCTTTGTATGGTGGTCACCCTTCTTAAGCCCTGTATAAGTTGTTTTAGTCTTTCTTCATCTGATTTATTGGGTGGAGATTGAGTTGTTTCCCTTGGCAAAAGTATTGACAACAACCAAGGATTAGGCTCATTTACTAGTGCTAAGCCTATGTCTGTTGCCATATTTGCTTGTGCGGATGTTTCAGATACTGTATTGCTGGGTGACTCTGTGCTAGGTTCTTGTAGTAATTATCTCATATCTTCACCATCTGATTCCATACTAGGAGATGTTGGTGCTTTCTTGCTTCTCTGAGATGAAGAGGGAAATACTTGTGTTGATAACTGACTTTGAGGTATGTACTCTGATGGTAGCCTTGGTTTGTTCAGTATATCTAGTGTACGTTGTCTTGCTTCTGTTATATTTGGTACATGTTTATATCCTAACCCTTGATTCTTTGGGTTTTCATTCGGTAAAATAGGTTCTAATCTTCCTTGCTTTTGTAATCCCAAGCCTATGGTACCATCATACCCATGTTTTTATCGCATCTTGAATCTGTTGCCATAATGATCTAAGGGTAACCTAGGTATTGTCATGTCATCTTCTTCTCTGTATATCTAGTGATTGACATCTTCGTTCAAAGATTCTTCTTGTAAGTCTCCCCACCTAATGAAAGAGCATGAATCTGAGTATTTAACTATTTCTTTTCCTTTATCTTGTTTCATTATTGTATTCTAAGGCTTCCCAAAAGACCTAGGAGAAAGAGATAATTGTTTGTCATTTGAGGTACTTGAAATAGAGTATTCCCCACAACCAACATCCTTAATCTGCAAAGAAGATGTTATAGGCATATTCTTCTATATTTCTGTGATCGTTAATGACTATATTTGTGCAATGAGGGGTGTTGCTTGATTAATGGGTGCCTAGTTATCTACACTTGCCTTTAAGTGATTACAATGTTGGAATGGATTTGGATCACCCTTTATGGTGATTTCAATGCCATTGTATGATAATTTAACACATTGGTGAAATGTTGATGGTACAGCTTGCATGGTATGAATCCATGGGTGGACCAATAACATGTTGTACACTAGTTCTCTGTCCAACACTTGGAAAGTAACCTCTGTTGTTATAGGTCCTATTTGCACTGGTAGCGTAACTACACCTTTTGAAGGATGCTCTTCATCATCATATGATTTGATGTTTATTCTTTTTGAAGGATCAATATGAAGCTCATAATATCCCAATGCCTTAACCAAATTTAATGTAAAGATGTTAAGACCAGCTCCTCCATCTATAAGTACTTTTTTGATTCTTCTCTTATGTATGTAAGCTTCTAGATGTAGCGGGTCATTATGGAGAAGTATATCACTAGGAACATCTTGTTCTGTGAATGCAATATGGGTACCATTAGCTAGATTCTCCACCATGGATTGGAAGGCATTTTCATCTATATCTCGTTCAACTACTGAGTCTTGAAGTGATTTGTCCAAGATAGCTTTATGATTTGGGGATATACGCAATAGTTCAAAGAGTGATATCTGGGCTGGGGTTTTCTTGAGTTTCTCAACAACATTATAGGTCCCTACTGCTGGTAGTGGGTTTGTTGGTACTCCTTGTAAAGTTTCTTTTGATTTGCGAGTAACTACTGCACAATCTCTGTCTCTGGGATTTATTGTGATTATAGCCATTGTATTATCTCTTGTGAGGGAACTGTTTGCAACATATGTTGTGTTATCAAGGTTCATTTTATATCTCTTCCTACAATCATTATGTGCAAGTTTGATATCCATGATATGTGCTATAAGTTCATCTTCAAACCATCCTGAATAAAATAGTTCATCATGCCGCCAGTCCATAAGACAAAGATTCTTGTCTTCATCATATTTTGGTGCTTCTGACATCATGCAAATTTTTTTTATCATAGTCATAAGTCTCTTGACATTTCTCATTATTATCAAGTGCTTCTTGTGAATCATCATTTACGACATCCCCCGAGCTAATGGCATGAATAGTATAGTCATATGAGACTTTTGTGTAGTTAGTTGTGTTGTCTTGTGTTCCCGATGTAGATGCCTTCCCTTTATCATGTTTAACAAATGGATCCTTAAAGATGGTGTGATTTGTGTTTGCTGGAGTGATTCGTGTTTGTTGAAGTTTTGTTGGTGTCAATTGTGATGTCACCTTGATCGATCATGTCCTAGATTAAGTTTTTCAATTTATAGCAACTTGTAGTTTTGTGACCTTTTGTATAATGATATTCACAGAAATCATTATCATTCCACCATGTAGGTTTGAAAGGACCTGGTTCATATACTCTCACTTCTGGCAAAGTGATCATATTTGTCTGTATTAACCTTTTTAACGCTAATTCAATAGGTTCTCTTAGAGGTGTGTAATTCCTTTTTGGAGCACTTACCCTTGGGAATTTTGTGTTCATAGTTTGTGCAATGTTTATGTTGGTCGATACAGTGTTATTCTTTGTATGTGGACTAAATGATTGACTTGGGCCTTGTAAAGATAAAATCGGTTTCAAGCTTTGTTTACTGCACGAGCGTCTACAACACCATCATTGGTCACATTTTTATTTCTTAACCAAAACTTGGATTTATCATTGTTGTTGTTATTGCCATATTTTATGAGACCTTGTTCTACTAGTCCTTTCTCACACTTTAAGGCTTTTTCAGTGATTTGTGTAGACACCTAAAAATGTCTCATTGATCATGTACTAATTATTCCTCTAATTGATTAAATAATTCCTTAATTATTTAATTAATTTAATTAATCTATTTCTTCTAATTTCATATTTCCTCATTATCTTACTAATTATTCTATTTCCTATTCTATCATCATTTAAATCATTTCCAAAATATTAATTAAATATTTATTATTTAATTAATTCTGATTAATTTCCCATATTAAATAATCTTTATTATTTAAATAAACAAATTATTCTATTTCTATTTCTATCATCATCTAATCATTCAACCCTTTTCTAAATATTAATTAAATATTTATTATTTAATTAATTGTGATTTAATTCCTTTAATTTAAATAACCTTTATTATTTAAATAAATTAATTCTCAATTTCTATCTCTAATCATCTAAGCATTCAACTCTTTTCTAAATATTAATTAAATATTTATTATTTAATTAATTGTGATTTAATTCCTTTAATTTAAATAATCTTTATTATTTAATTAAAGTTCATTTCTAACACAATTAAATACTTTCTTTAAATTATTTAATTAACTAATTGATTCTTCTAGTTCCCCAAATTCTAATTTCATTTAATTTCTTATTTCTTCTAATTTCTTCCAAATTCAATTACATGTGCATGATTTCAAAAACCAAATTGAGAATCAAAGTCAAGTTCTAAATATATTCAAATACTAAATTGAATAAATAAATTCAATTGCTTGAATTAAAATCTCATGCAAAGATTAAATTGAAAATCTAAATCTAAATGCAGGCACATGCTAAATTAATTAATTCAATCATTTATCTCTCCAATCTCTATTTTCATCTTTCATTTAGTTTTTTCTAAATTTAGCTCTCTGTGTCATCTTCTTTATTTCCTCCAATCATTCTTTTTCTTCCTTCAGTTAACTCTTTCATCAATCAATTGACTCCATTAATCTATTCAATATATTGAGTTTCACTCCTACAATCAGTAGTTCAACTATTAATTTTCATTTGAGCTCACCTAAGTTCACACCTCTTGATCATTCTGTTCCACCTTTCAATCAATCTCATCCAATTTTCTATAAATTGAGCATCCAATCTCCATTTTCAATCCTCCTCAATCTTTACTCTGAATCATGAACTTTGAATCTTTATGCCACTTGCAAGTTACCAACGCAATATCTGAGAGCCATCATACCACGAAGAGGAGAAGAGCAATGGAAGCAATACGTAGTCACATAATAGGGAGTTTTTATTGATTGAAATTATAATTCCTATTTTGCTTGATTGCGTTATTTCATTGTCTAGTTTGTTAGATTTGTTGATTAGATAGGGATTCGTGATTTCCCTTGTGCTTCTAATTGATAGCTTTGTTTATTTGAAGATGAATTCTAGCATGCATCACATTTTGGTGAACCCGACGTGAACTAACAACAATTTAACCTTTTTTTGTGTTCTGTGTGATTTTTTGCAGATTGTGCGGATTTTTTATTTTTTTTTGCAGGTTGCATGAATTTCGAGAAAAGATTTTCCATCATGCAATCGAGCTTACATCGTCATGCAATCACATAGATAGAATTACGCATTTGACCCTTTGGGGTCACGCATTCATCTAGACAGGGTCATGCAATCGCCCTGTCCAGATCACGCAATCGCCCTTTCTGGGTCACGCATCCGCAGGGTTAATTGTTGTTTTATTTTTCTTCTATCTGTTATTAATTCTGTATAATTCTATCCTAAATTTGGTTAATTCGGGATCAAAATTTCTTTTTACTTCAGGATTTGATTAACAAAGTTTATGGCAAGAAAAGTTCAGTTCAAAATTTCAGGTGCGAGAAGGACGAAACAACAAAGGAGGGAAGCTAAACGATATCAAAAATTTCTCCAAGCAGAAAAATTGATACAGGATTCAGAAGAACAACTGGCCTTAGAAAGATATAATAGCCTAGTTCTTTCTTATATAGTTAAATATGATCTAATCAATATTGAATGGATGATGAGGGATTTGGCTAGGGCTTCACAATTGGTTTCGCAGGTTCCTGATCGGGTTTAGTTTTCTTGTTTTTTTCTAATTTTTTTTTTTTTGTCTGCATTCTGTCACGCAATCGACCTATCAGTGCTACGCAATCGAGCAGATAAAGTCACGCATTCTCTCTATCAGATTTACGCATTCACTCTGTCAGATTCGCACATTCGCTCAGTAAGTATCATGCAATCACTCAGGTAGTATTATGCAATTGCCTCTGTCAAGTTCTCAGTTTTTGTTTTCTGTTGGTTTATTTTGGCTACTAATCTTCTGTTTACAGCCTGTGGCAGATTCACAGAGAGGATTAGATTAGTAATTTTGCATGCACATCTCACACTTCAATTTTTAGTGCTTAAAATCAACAACAGTTAAAATTGACATGCATGCACATCTCACACTTCAATTTTTAGTGCTTAAAATCAACAACAGTTAAAATTGACATGCATGGATAATCTCACACTTCATTGTTGGTGCTTAAAATGAACATGGGCTAAAATTGACATGTGTGTATCTCACACTTGGTTTTTGGTGCTTAAAAATCAAACAAATGGTTAAAATTGACGTGTATGCCTTCATTCTTGGATTTGGTGTTTAAAATTGACATGCACATGCAGATCTAACAACTAAATTTGGGCTATAAAATGAGCGTGAATCAGGCTGCATTAGATTAAATCATTTTTCATTTTCTTAAGGGAAAATAACTTTTCATTGTGTCTGGGGTGGACCTATAGTTGCACTAACTGACTTTCTACCCGCCATCGGGCTTTTTGGGAGAAAGAAGGAAGGTGACAACGACATCCAAATTTTCTTTTTATTCTATGTAGTGAGGGGTATCTTTGACTAGGGATTTCATCACCCCATAGAGGTACTTTGAATTGGGATGCGTTGGGGATATCATCTCTCCCAGCGTACTCTCGAGCGGGTTTTTCGAGCCGCTATATAAATATACTGGTCAGGCAGCTAGAGTGTTGAGTGAATTCGACGTATGTGGGGGCCTTCCCTGCATGGATAAGCTCAACTAAAGCCTTAAGTGGCTTGCTCTGAGAATCCATCATTGGATCAGGATCCCTCGAAACCTAATACTAAGAACCAAATTAGTTGCCAAAAATCCTACATTCAGTGGTTCCGGGAGTGTGGATCGTACCCCATAGATACCCTTCATGTACCTTACACTATGATACAAGAATCCCTCGGTGATAAGATCTTCAGATCTTCGGGGTAAGAGAGATTGGCATGCCCGAGAAGTGTGTGTCATGGAGTGGAGCCAGTGCTGCCAGACTCTCTATCTGTTCATTTTGTTTTGGTATTTTATTGTAAGGGCCTCACTGAATGGTGTCCAATATCCAGCCTAAGATTGTATTCCGTTCTTTTTTATGTATCATTGTGATAGACCAGTATTGAGTCAGTCCCTTGGGCTATTTCAGGCCCTATCCCACGTATCTCTGAATTTTCTGAGATTTTATGAAATTTGAGTCAGTCAGCTATACATACCTACAAACCATTGTTCTCAGATTTGGAAAACTGCAAAACATTGTCCTACACATGAAGTTACCAAAAACAAAGTCCATTTTGAAACTGACTCTCAAAAATGTCCTTACATACTTGTGACTATAGGTAGTCCCATTTACATCCTCATTATCATCCATAGTCTTTTGCATGGTCCCACTTACATCTTTATTATCGTCCTACATATTTTGCATGGTCCCACTTATGTCCTCATTATCGTCCTATGTCTTTTGCATGGTCCCACTTATGTCCTCATTATCCTCATGCGTCTTTTGCAGGGTCCCACTTACATCCTCATTATCGTCCTACGTCTTTTGCAGGGTCCCACTGACGTCCTCATTATCATCCTACATCTTTTGCATAGTCCCACTTACATCCTCATTATCATCCTACGTCTTTTGCATAGGTCTTCATTTACATCCTCATTATCGTCCATAGTCCTTGCATAGTCCTTACATAGTCCTCATTATCATCCTCATATATGTCCTTGTCTAGACCTCATATACGTCTGTCTTAGTTCATCATTATTTGCATAATTATCCTAGAAAGTCATACCCCAAACATCCAAAACACAATCAGAGGATCAATCAAACTCAACCTCAACTTGAACAAGTTGGTCAAGTTCAATCAAACATTGTCACATTCAGAGAAATGGAGACAATATCTTACATGTTGTGATCATAAGTCCAAACCAAACAAGCAAACATCATGGATTGGAATTATACATTTTGTAGGGAAGGTGGAGGATTCATCCCTTCCATTCCTATTCCATCACCATCCATAGAAATATTAGCTCAACAAATCAAAACTTTGCAACAACAAGTGACAAACATTGCTAGTCCTGACGACCATAGGGGCTAGTTAGAAAATATGATGAGATAAGTAATGGCCACAAGGGGATCAATATCAGACCAACCTTCTTATTCTTGTGAGACCATTCAAACATGCCAACCTTTATTCTTCAACAAAATTGTTCCTACCTCATTTCAACCAACATTAGAGTCATGTAAACCTTCTTTTTTTTTCAACCCACTACATCAATCACACCATTCACATCAACCCAACATTCAAACCTCGTTCAACCAAAATCAAACCCCATTCAACCAAATTCCAAATCACCATTCACATCAACCCAATATTCAAACCTCGTTCAACCAAAATCAAACCCCATTCAACCAAATTCCAAATCAAAATTCATATCAACCCAACATTAAAACCTCGTTCAACCAAAATCAAACCCCATTCAATCAAAGTCCAAATCAAAATTCACGCCAACCCAACATTCAAAGTACCCCTTTCAACCAAAATCAAACCCCATTCAACCAAATTCCAAATCAAAATTCATTCAACCAAAATCAAACCTCTTTCAAACAAAATCATACTCCTTTCAATCAAAATCAAATCCCTTTCAAACAAATCCCAAATCAACCATATATATCCACCATTTCATCATCCCCTAAAGTCACGCAAGACCAATCCATGCCATCTTTATCTAATAACACAACCTCCCAATCTCTATCCATCATACAAATCCAATCTAATTCATGTCATGATTCAAAGGATCTCATTCAAAACCCTTCTTCATTAAGCCAAAATCTTGAAACATTCCAACAATCTCCCATGCATTTCCAAACTCCATCCCCGTGTCAAGAGGATGTTCCAAAATCAGAAGAAATGAGTCCTAAAATAAATAAAGATCAAGAACAACCACTTCCATCTTACCCAATTTTTTATCAAGATCCCACCGACCAAGAATCTTATGATGATCCCCTCACTCTTTTCTATTCCATTCATAATCAAACCATTCCATCTCAAGAACAAAGTGTCCTTTCAAGTCCCATCCAACATCCACCTCCTAAACAAGATCAAAACATCCCTTCCATCCTCCCTAATAATCCCTTTACAAACCAAGATCAAATCATACCTTTACTGTCATGTCCAAAACAAGATCTTATTATTTCTCCAAATCTTGATCAAGGTCCCTCCATCCCTTCATCTCCATGTCATAATCCTCCATGTTCTTCACAAGATTCCCTCTCAAACAAACTTGTCATTTCTCCTAGTCTCTCTCATGATTCCTCTACAAAGTTTGTTCATGAACCCCTTATCAATGAAATCACCAATCCAGATTATACTACACAGAGCATCTTGTCAACAATTGTATGTGAGCCATCATCACATGCCAAAGTGGTGACAAAAACAGGCATAACACCAACTAATGAGATCAATGTCTGGTTGACCTCATCATCCTCTTCAAGTGCATCAATAAAGATAGGCATAACACCCGCTCATGTCACAACTTTGAAACCAAAAACAATTTGTCTCATACACTCACACTTGATAGATTGGGGGCAAGAGAATCTACCACGATTGGATTTCTTTGAAAATGATAATGCTATAGGTTAATTCAAGGGTTTTAGAGCTGGATTTCCCTCTGATGATCCACAAAATCCAAACAATAAGAAAATCAATATTGGAGATTTTGAATGTGTACACTTAGCTGAGTCCTTATATCCTATTGAAAAACACATCTTTATCCAACTCTTCAAACAAAGACCAATGAACTACCTACACAAATATTATACCTAAAGGTTGGATTAGTTTAGGTTTTACTTTCCGCATTGCATATCATTTTATTGAAAGCACTACACTTCATATAAGCACCATCATATTTAGAAGTCACATTTGCAAAAGTTTCTGCATTCTTATATAGCAGCACCAATAAAACAAGGCAACTATCCAAGTTTATCATCTGTTTGCATCTAAGGAAAACAAGGGTCATTTCCTTTCTTAGATATTCAGACATGAAGTCTTTGAGGTCCTAAGATCATTCATTCTCAACTCTACCCTGTGATGACACTTTACTTATGGTTGGGTAGCGATTTCACTATTTGAGACTTGTTAACCCACAATCTATCAATTGCTATATTTCACACATTAAGAAGATATCTAATTCATTCTAGACACCTAGTTGATATATGACTAGTAAAAAATCTGAAATTCTACTTCAACGCCGCTGTAATTGTCACACCCAAGTAGGTTTCATTACTTACAAGTCAAGGCAAGAAAATAAAAATAAAAAGAGTTATGCCAAATATCCATCTAAAGGCAAACAGAGAAATGATATATAATTGAAATATCATGCATACAAATGCGATAAAAAGCTTGACTATGGGAACATGCAAGAAACTCCATCAGGGCTATGGATGCCTACTGGCAATAGAGCAATATTTGAGAAATTATAGTCTATAACTTCGTCGGAGCTCTCAAGGCTTGCTGGCAGCAAGGCTCTATTTGGGATGCTTTTGAAGTTAGAATAATCCATGTAGCTAGTCGTATAGGATGCTAAGGATCTTTAGTGAACACAAGAGCGGGAATTAACTCATCTGCGCACACATGGGCAAAAGAAGATCAAAGTTTCAAGAACCAATGAGGAAGTTTTTCGCGTCTCCATTTGTAAAACCTAGTCATTAAGTGTGTTGAGATGAATGTTCTGAAGGACCTTAGAGATCGATTGACCGCTTATCTACGAAATGTTTTGCACCTTCATTTTCAATCAGTGTATTACAAATGCTAAATACAAAGACAGTCAACCTTGTTCGAATAGGAAGTGCATCTTCATCCTACATATTGCATTCACATAGGCCATGTCAAAAATTATTTGTCTCCACATGCATTCTACTGATCATCATGTCATACAGGTCTGCACACTGGGGGCATAATTGAAAAAATCCTAAAAATCAGATAAAGTCCTAAAAAAAAAATCCATATAAAGTCCTGAAAAAAAAAAAAAATCAGATAAAGTCCTAAAAAAATCCAAAAAACTTAGATAAAGTCCTAAACAAATCCAAAAACATTCAAATACGATCCTGAAACAAATCAACCAAAAACATTCAAATACGATCCTGAAAAAAAAATCAACCAAAAACATTCAAATACGATCCTGAAAATCATCCAAAAACATTCAAAAATCTACCTACATAAACCAAAAACATCAAAAAAGCTCTTGGAAAAGAACTAAAAATAAAAAATAAAAAATCAATCAATCAAAAACTCACAATAAAATGTCTTGTGAGAAACAAATACCCTAGCAGATATCCGGCAAACACTTCACACGAAGTTAACAAAGGATACGACTATCCAGTCAAACATCTGCAATCAACTGATCAAACTGTCTTATCAATCGTATCATATCCATATCAATGTGATCATTATCTTGTCTTAAACAGAAGAGGATACACTCGAAATCGGACAAGTCAGTCTTAAACGGGGTCCGCAACTTTATGAGATTAGACATTATCAACCATCACATCAAACAACTGAGAACGAAGGCACAAGGTCAGTATAGCTGCTGAATTTTGTCCGGGTTAGTCTTTATCTTTTTATCATTTGGTGACAGATATTGTTTCTATGCTACTCAAGGATGTCCACAAGTGACTAGAGGAGCTATGATGGGCATTATCTTTTTCTTTGTTTGCTTCTTGTCGGCTATGTGTTTGTTTCTTCAATGAGATATCTTTACATCTTGGTTCCTTATACCTTGATGTGCTAAAGCTTCATTGTTCAATAATAAGGCTCAGTGATGAATATATACTGACACAATAATATGTGACACAGGTTCGCGATTCATTCAATTTCATTTTATTTTTTTCATCTCATTTGTTTATTGCTAGTTTGCTGATTCTTTTATCATTGTCTCTTTCTAAATCATATCAATCATCTTCAGTTGCTTCTAATTCTCATCTAAAATTATTCTCTTTCATTCTAAGGTTCATTCTCTCATATTTTATCTCAATGTCATCTTCACATCACCTATCTCTATCTCTAATCAACTAACTATTATTTCATCTCACATTCTTCTTTTTTCGAAAGATCATTCATATCTTTAATGCACAAACAATCTCTCGAGGGGGCATTACACCCTAAGTATCACCGGGGCATATTGTGGGATAATTTTTTTCATTTTCTTTGAAACAACGTCGTTTCGACATTGTCTCAAAGACGAGCAAATGTAGACACCTAAAAATGTCTCATTGATCATGTACTAATTATTCCTCTAATTGATTAAATAATTCCTTAATTATTTAATTAATTTAATTAATCTATTTATTCTAATTTCATATTTCCTCATTATCTTACTAATTATTCTATTTTCTATTCTATCATCATTTAAATCATTTAAATCATTTCCTAATTATTAATTAAATATTTATTATTTAATTAATTCTGATTAATTTCCCAATTTAAATAATTTTTATTATTTAAATAAATAAATTATTCTATTTCTATTTCTATCATCATCTAATCATTCAACCCTTTTCTAAATATTAATTAAATATTTATTATTTAATTAATTGTGATTTAATTCCTTTAATTTAAATAATCTTTATTATTTAAATAAATTAATTCTCAATTTCTATCTCTAATCATCTAATCATTCAACTCTTTTCTAAATATTAATTAAATATTAATTATTTAATTAATTGTGATTTAATTCCTTTAATTTAAATAATCTTTATTATTTAATTCCTTTAATTTAAATAATCTTTATTATTTAATTAAAGTTCATTTCTAACATAATTAAATAGTTTCTTTAAATTATTTAATTAACCAATTGATTCTTCTAGTTCCCCAAATTCTAATTTCATTTAATTTCTTATTTCTTCTAATTTCTTCCAAATTCAATTACATGTGCATGATTTCAAAAACCAAATTGAAAATCAAAGTCAAGTTCTAAATATATTCAAATACTAAATTGAATAAATAAATTCAATTGTTTGAATTAAAATCTCATGCAAAGATTAAATTGAAAATCTAAATCTAAATGCAAGCACATGCTAAATTAATTAATTCATTCAATCAATTAATTCAATCATTTATCTCTCCAATCTCTATTTTCATCTTTCAGTTAGCTTTTTCTAAATTTAGCTCTCTGTGTCATCTTCTTTATTTCCTCCAATCATTCTTTTTCTTCCTTCACTCTTTCATTAATCAGTTGACTCCATTAATCTATTCAATCTATTGAGTTTCACTCCTACAATCAGTAGTTCAACTATCAATTTTCATTTGAGCTCACCTAAGTTCACACCTTTTGATCATTTTGTTCCACCTTTCAATCAATCTCATCCAATTTTCTATAAATTGAGCATCCAATCTCCATTTTCAATCCTCCTCAACCTTTACTCTGAATCACGAACTTTGAATCTTTGTGTCACTTGCAGGTTACCAACGCAATATCTGAGAGCCATCATACCACGAAGAGGAGAAGAGCAATGGAAGCAATACACAGTCATAGAATAGGGAGTTTTTATTGATTGAAATTATAATTCCTATTTTGCTTGATTGCGTTATTTCATTGTCTAGTTTGTTAGATTTGTTGATTAGATAGGGATTCATGATTTCCCTTGTGCTTCTAATTGATAGCTTTGTTTATTTGAAGATGAATTCTAGCATGCATCACAATTTGTTTAAATGTGGTCAAACATTGAATTTATATTGGGTACTTAATTTTAGGGATTAAGTTTTCTGTAAACATGTCAACTTGCTCCATTTCGGGAATAATAGTCTTGCATCTTATGTAGAGAGCTCTCCATCTTTGTATGAAGGACGCAAATGTTTCATTCTCATATTGTTTTGTAGCACATAAGTCCATCAAAGTAACTAGGGTTTTAATGTTATCCGAGAAGTTAGCAATGAAATGTTCAACTAATTCACCCCATGATGTGATAGTTGGTGATAGATGTGAAAACCACTCCAAGGCTGAGCCTCCCATACTTTTAGGAAACAATCTCATTAGATAAGTGTCTTTAGTTGCAACCTCTATACATGCCATGAAAAACTCTCTGATGTGATCTCTAGGATCACCTTTCCCTCGGTATCTATCAAATTTTGGTGTTTCAAAATGTGGTGGGAAAGGCGACATGTATAATGTGTGATCAAAAGGATAAGGACGTAAGTCTTGCATTGTATAACTCTTTTTATCATTACTGGTTTGCATAGTTGTCATCTGTTGTTGCAAATTTTGCACCTATTGGGTCAAAATATCTGTTTGAGTCAGGGGTACACTTTGCGGATGTATATTTCCCACAAAAGGATTCGTGGTAGTATAACTAGGAGGTTGTTGAAAGGTACCATAATTATAATTCTGTGTGTTATGGGGTCCACTAGGTATTGTGAAATAAGCGAAATGTGAACCCATGTTTGACTGGGTTGTACTCATTGTATTAGCAGAACTCGGGTTTGTATTCTGATGACTGTATGTAGATCCTATGGAATGGGAAACCGAAGGTTGAATCGTACTTGTTGTGTGAGAAACTTGTGTTTGAATAGGTGTCAAGACACTTGACATTATTGGTGTGGTATGAGAGGCTAGGATAGCCTGTGTTGGTGTGCTAACATTTATTGTTGAGGATGATGCACTTGATTGAGAAGTCACATTTGAAACGATATTTGTTTGTATAGATGATGTTGGTGTATTCTGAGAGAAACTTGAGGTCATCGCTTGCGTTTGTTTCATATGTGGTATTTGACTGCTATTTGGACCTAAAGTAGTTCCTAGTGGTAAGATTGTTGTGATATCAAAATGTTTAGGTAACTGGGCCCCATTTTGTAATAAAAATGAGAGATATTTATCTATATCATTATGTATAAGAGCGTCTAGGATAATAATGACATGTGGGTCTTGTTGAGCTGACTCAATCTCTTCGCGTGTTAAATTTTGTTGTAGCTTGTGTATTATGGGCATTTCCCAAGGATTTGAGCATTGACTACTTGATATGTCCATGTTCCAAGTTGGATTAATTGACAGGTCGCTATTTGGGTCCATCTTACTTTTTGCCTTTTGTGAGCTTGTGATGGTCATTTAAGAATTCTATATGAGGATGGTTTAGAACCTAATGCAAGATGACAATAATGCAAGAGTCTAGACCTAAATACAAAATAAGCAACACTAGACCAAACTCTCTATTGGGGATTTGGACATGAGACTTGTTGAGTATTTTGAGATTTTTGCAATGCAAGTTTTTCAAGTTCTTCTCTTAGAAGTTCTGCAGCAATTTCTCTATCAATTCTACGAGAAATTTTATACTCTCTATCTAGCTCGTACTCTGCTATGTACTAAGGTGCACTTGTCTTTAATTCCCAAGCCAAATTATCTAAATCGTCAAGGATTTCTCACTGACCATCGTTTGGCACTAGATTAGGTTGCTCAAAAGGGAGCAAACCATCACCTGGGAGACCCATTAAGACACATGCTATGACTTTCTAGGATGACTATGCAAATGATGACAAACTAAGATAGATATATATGAGGTCTAATAAGGACTAAATCTAAGGACGTATATGAGGATGATAATGAAGATGTAAATGAGGAATATGCAAGGATTTATTCCAAGAACATATATGAAGATGATAATGAGGACTTAAATGCAAAGATTTATTCTAAGGACATATATGAGGATGATAGTGAGGACGTAAATGAGGACTATGCAAGGACTTATGTAACTTCTAAGGACATATATGAGGATGATAATAAGGATGTAAATGAGGACTATGCAAGGACTGCCTATGATCACAAGTATGTAAAATTTTTGAGTTTGTAGGACCATCTGAGGTTTCAAGATAAATTTGTTTCTAGTAATTCTGTTTGTAGGACAAGTTTGTTGTTTTCCAGATCTGAGAATAGTTGTTTGAAGACATGTATAGCTGACTGAACTATGTTCTGACCAACTCTGAGAATTTAGAGATACACAAGGTAGGGTTTGAAATAGCCCCAATACTGAGTCAATACTGGTCTAGTACAATGATACACATAAAAGCATAGAAGACAATCTTAGGCTAGAAAGTGGAAACCATTCAATGAGGCCCTTACAATAAAATACCTAAACAAGACGAACAGATAGAGAGTCTGGCAACACTGGCTCCACTCCACGACACAAACTTCTCGAGCATGCCAGTCTCTCTTACCCTAAAGATCTGAAGATCTTATCACCGAGGAATTTATGTCTCATAATGCAAGGTACATGAAGGGTATCTACGGGGTACGATCCACACTCGCGGAATCACTGAATGTGGGATTTGAGCTACTAAGTTGGTTCTTATTGTAAATTTTGAGGGATCTCGATCAAATGGTGGATTCTCAGAGCAAGCCACTTAAGACTTTAGTTAATCTTATAGATGCAGGGAAGGCCCCCACATATGTTGAATTCGCTCAACACTCTAGCCGCCTAACCAGTATATTTATATAGCGGTTCAAAAAACCTGCTTGAGAGTATGTTGGGAGAGATGATATACCCAACGCATCCCAATTTGAAGTACCTCTGTGGGGTGATGAAATCCTTAGTCAAAGATACCCCTCACTACTAAAATGAAAAAAATGGGTGTTGTTATCACCTTCTGCCTTTCTCCCAAGACCCTGAAGGCGGGTGGAAAGGTAGTCGATGCAACAGTAGGTCCACCCCAAACACGATAAAAAGTTCTTTCCTTTTAAAAAAAAGCAAAGTGTGAGTTATTCTATTGATAAGCCTGATTCACGTTCATTTTAAAACCCAAACTTTGGTGTGAGATACACATGTGCATGTCAATTTTAGAACACCAAGCTGAAGTGTGAAAGCATGCATGTCAATTTTAACCAGGTTTATTTTAAGCCCAAAACTGAAGTGTGATAACATGCATGTCCATTTTAACTTGGTTTATTTTAAGACCAAAACTGAAGTGTGATAACATGAGTGTTTAGGATTCAGTAATAATCTGATCTTCTTTGTAAATTCACCACATGCTGTAGACAGATAATCAGTAACCCAAGAAAATCTACAGAAAATAGAACTTAACTATGAAATATACGAATGCTTAATGATACCTGAGCGAATGCGTGATAATGTATGAGCGATTTCATGATAATGATAGTGCAAATACATAATTTTAACAAAGTGAATACATGATACTGGCAGAGCGATTGCATGAAAACAACTAGGCGAATGCATAAATTAGAGACAGGATAAACAAAACAAAAACAATACAAAGTCTAACTGTGATCAGAAACCTGAAAAATAGGTTGTGATGCCCTAGCAAGATCTCTCATCATCCATTCTATATTGAGAAAATCGTATTTCACTCTATATGAGAGAACTAGACTATTGTATCTATCAATGGCTAGTTGGTCCTCTAGATCTTATATCTTCTTTTTTGCCTTTAGGATTTGTTGATAACTTCTAGCTTGCCTCCTTTTTCTTTTGTCCTCCTGGCACCTGAAATCCTGAATTGTACCTTACGTGCCATAAGATATCATAATTAAAGCATGCAATAAGGGTAAACAATGTTCAAATTTGATGAATTTAATACAAAACCAAGACAGAACAGAGCACAAATAATGAGGAAAATAAGATAAACATAATGCATAAACCAACTGGGGAATGTGTAAAATGATTTGATCGATTGTGTAGCAGGATCCAGACGATTGCATGATGGGTTCCACATGGATGCGTGACCCTAAGTTGTTGATTGTGTGATCATGTCTATGCGATTGCGTGATTCTGTAAATGCGATTGCGTGATTGTTGAATCCACTGTGCAATCCGTACAAAACTTGCAAAAAAAATGAAAATTCCGCACGACCTCCAAAATCACACAAAAAATAGAGAAGGTTAATTAGCTGTTGATTCACATCGGGTTCACCAAAATGTCATATGTAAAATTCATCATTAAATTCAATTAGAAACAAAGGGAAATCACGAATCCCTATCTAATCAAAGAATTCTAAACAAACTCGATGAAATGATGCAAACAAGCAAATAGGAATGTAAAATAAATCAATTCAAACTCCCTATTCCATGATCGCATGTAGCTTCCATTGTTCTTCTCTTCTTTGTGGTATGATGGCTCTCAGATATTGGCCTGGTAACCTGCAAATGACACAAAAATTCAAAGTTCGTGATTATTGAAAATGGAGATTGAATGTTCAATTTATAGATAATTGGAGAGGATTGATTGAAAGGTGGAACAAATTGAACAAGAGGTGGAACTCAGGTGAGCTCACATGCTAATTGATAGTTGAACTGCTAATTTGGAGGTGGAACATAATAGATTGAATAGATAAATGAGTTAACTGATTGAGACAAAAGCTGATTGAAAGACGAAAAAAGAATGATTGGAGGATAATTGATTGATGACAAAGAAAGCTTTATTTAAAAAAAGCTAACTAGAAGATAGAAAAAGAATGATTGGAGAGAATTAAAGAAATGATGTAATTAATCAATTAATTGAAATGATTAATTAAAATAGATTGAATAGTTAACTGATTGAAAGTTTTTTGGAAAAAAACAAAGTGGAAGGTAGAAATAGGAATTGAAAAGATAATAATTAAATTAATTAATTGATTGAATTAATTAATTTAGCATGTGCTTGCACTTTGACTTTGATTTTCAATTTAATCTTTGCATGAGATTTAATTCAAATATTGAACTTATTATAAATTCAATTTGTTATTTGAATATATTTAGAAATTGACTTTGATTTTCAATTTGATTTTTGAAATCATGCACATGTATTTGAAATTAGAAGAATTTGAATTTGAATTTAAATGAAATTAGATGAAATTAAAAGAATTAATGAAATTAGAATTTGGGAATTTGGAATTGGAATTAGAAGAATTAATTAGTTAATTAAATAATTTAAAGAAAGTATTTAATTATTTAGAAATTTAATTTAATTAAATAATAAAGATTATTTAAATTGAAGGATTCAAATCATAATTAATTAAATAATAAATATTTAATTAATATTTAGAAAAGGGTTGAATGATTAATTGAATAGAGAGAGAAATTGAAATTGAATTTATTTAAATAATAAAGATTATTTAAATTGAAAAATTAAAATCACAATTAACTAAATAATAAATATTTAATTAATATTTAGAAAAGGGTTAAATGATTAAATGATGATAGAATTGAAATAGAAAAAATGATGAGGAGATATGAATTTAGAAGAATAAGATTAATTAATTTAATGAAATAATTAATAATTATTTAACTAATTTAGACGAATTAATAGTACATGATTAATGAGACATTTTTAGGTGTCTACATGAGTTATATCAAAGTTCTTGGATCTGGGTGCACAATTGCATATATGCAGATTTGATTATTCAATAGATAAGGCTTGCCAAAATTTTGGAGTTTGAATACACATTCACAAGTATGTATGTAAATTTGTCCAAAAACTCCACCATTAGAAGATTTTTGGGATTTTGGAACTTTTATGCAATTTGCACAAGTGAAATTTGAGATGGAAATCTTGACAACAAATTGCTTAGTGTGGTTTCAAAATTTTTATGCATAAAATTACATATGCAATTGAATTTTAAGGTTCTCATAAGGAACAATTTGAGATTTTAGGGCTTGTTTGTGTATTTATAAATAAGTTTAGATGGGACCAAAAAGGCCATTGATACAAGATTTTCAAAATTTTGGTGCTATTTTACAAGCATATAAACCACATCAAAAAGTTCAAAACCAAGAGAAACTTGTTAAGGATTCAATGATTATGTGGAATTTTACACTCATGCAACTAGTATGGTAAACCCCAACACAATGAAAATTATAAGGGCTTCAAGGTTATTTAACTATGTTGCATATCTGTGATTTGAGTTTGAAATTTTGAGATGAGGCATGCATTGGGGTTTAGAGGCGAAGTTGAAACATTTGCACAAATGTTTAAATAACTAGGATTTTAAATTGTATGCACAACCTAATGGGGCACCAATAGGTCTAGGATTTATGATTAAAGTTGGAGTTCAAATTAGGTTTTCTGTTGAACACAAAATTTGTAGGGCTTATATTTAAATTTAGAGTTTAAATGGATTTTTTTTTATGTACATGAATTGCCTAAGTTTACACTATCCCCACATTCATGAGCCCATATTGTTAGGCATTTGGCACTATTTAAGGAGGTTGAATATGAATCTTTTGAGATCAAAATCGTAACATGAAACACTCATTGAGATTTGGAGGTGAATTTCTAATTTGCACAAGTGTTTAAACGAGTGTGACTTTAAATGTCATATGCAACCTAACAAGGCGATGACAAGTTTAGGGTTTAGAGTTAAAGTTGGGGATCGAATTAGGTTCTCTATTCTAAATGAAATCCCTAATCTAAGTTTACTCTCTCTGCAAATCAAGAGTCCTAGCAAGGTTTTAGTAGTTGTGCAAGTTTGCACACATGCAACTAAGATGAAAAAACTTGACTATATGCATTTTTTTGGGGCTCCTGGTTATTAAAAAAGTTGCAATTATGCAATTTGAGGTGGAAATCTTTATGTGAAACACTCATCATGGTTTAGAGGTAAAGTTGTAACATTATACAAGTGTATAAATGACAAATATTTTAAAGGATGTTCATTTTAAAGGATGTTTTTAACTTAACGAGGCAAAAAATTGGTCTATTTCTTATACTTAAAGATGGGCTTCAAATTATGTTTTTTATTGCACACAAATTCTTGAAACTTGGGTTTACCCTCACCTCACACTAGTGAGACCAAATTTAAAATAAGAAAATATAAATCTAACATATATTTTAAACAAAACATATCTATATTCTAATGACAAGAAGATGAAATATAAAATCAAACAGACCTATCATGCATTTCAAAACCATAAATACAAAAATGCATACTAAAAGAAAAGGTGGAACCTAGAAAAATAAAGTGAATGATAAAAGATGAATATTTATCTAGTAAAAGGCAATTGTGTTCCTTTCAGAGTAATTCTATCAATTGTTGGGTTTTAGGTTCCATTGACCTTGTAAATCGATTTAATTAATTAATCCTAATATTATATTTTGTTCACTCATAAAGGATGAAGGGTTTCACCGAAAATGGTACAATCACAATAAATATGTTTTATTGGTGTTGATAATTATCTATTTATTGAGGAGTTATTGAATTACTTTCACTAGTCATGTATCACAGTAATAGTCAAATAATAAAGTTGAACCATCTAGGCGTCTCCCTTAGGAATCACCTATTTTGGGATGTTATAACAACTTTCATATGTTGTAAGAATATTTATGATAGTTATGACACCTAGCATGAGATTCTAGGATGACTATGACAACATATTTGACATAATAATTTTTATTTTGGTACCTAGGATCCAATGCACAAAACATTCCATATGAAAACTACAAGAGAATATATAAGAGGTCATAATAGATTGAAATCGATGATTACAAGGTAGGGGTGCTTGGTTTTCAATTTTGGGTCCCATTCTTGTTAGGTGTTCATGATTTTTATTTAACAAATGCCTTGGAGTAAAGTTGAATTGAGTTTTTATATAGGTTGATTTGTAGAGGTTATGCTATTGGAGTGAATAATCAAGAGGATTTATATTTGAAAAGTACACATAAAATACCGAGAGGGGGGGTGGGGGGTGGAAGTATTTTAAAAAACTTTCAAAACTTGCAACCAAATACAATAAACTGCATATAGAAGGAATGAACACGAGAACACAAATTTTCATGTGGAAAACCATTTTGCGTAAAAAACCATGACACTTCAAAAGATTTTTATTAACAAATGGGCACCAACCCAAATACATATGTGAACACCAATCCACTGAGAGAACCTACTCCCCTTGAAGTGCCAACTTCAAACTGCTGAAGCACCAACTCTTGTTACAATCAGACTAAAGAATTAAATTTGTGGAAATCTACAACAATATTTGTTGAGCTATATTAAATTGATCTTTTCAATGCTAAGACACAATATATAACTTCTTATCATAAGATGTACGAATCACACTTCATCCACATTCAAGTCAATAAGAGAGTCTATTCAACCTTCCAATGAAGGAGAGTGTTGTCCAAACTTTCACGTCTTTAAACATAATATGATCATAGCATTAAAAAACAAAGACTCAAAAAAGAATATCATCCGCTCAAGAACTTTTCTTCTATAACTCTAAATACGCTGCATATCTTCCACAATCATCACACACATGTCTAAAAAAAATTGTTTCAGGTCATAAAGAAATTTATAGTTCCCATGTTGCCTTTTTAAAAAGAGTCAATTGTGGTCTTTTTAACACATGCAACAACTCACAATGTAAACATTTTTTACGTCTATGTATTCAAATATGAACTATGCGTATTCTCCTTAAGCCCTCCAACAACTCACAATAGGCATAAAAATAAAATGGCGGCTTCCAATTCCTGTAGATATAGTAGTAACTACATTAACATTCTTCCAACAATGACAATGAACTAGAGCCCAACAAATTTGTTCAAAATACCCAACCTCATCGAATAAAAGAAAAGAGAAGTTATGCAGTCACCTACAAAAAGAGACGATTCTGTGTTTAAAAGAAGTAATAAACAAAAGCTATTTCTGTTAAATTTCTACCGCCCTACAAGGCCATGATACTTCACATTTTCAAAAAATAATTCTACCTATGCAAGAACAAACCACCCCGTCCAATAAAAAGACTATATCTGCACACAACTTGCACATGTCGACCTTGACCAAAAAGTAATTGTAGAAGTAAATGAGCTTTTTTTAGGAATAGAAATGGTTCTTACAAAATGCCAAAGGAAGTTACGTATTTTGACACAGTAAAAGAGCCATCCTACGTGTAAAGAATGTTACAAAAAGAATTTGAAAGCTTCATCACATGGAAAATATTTAAAAATATGATCAAGGTTAATTCGCCACAATATCCAAAAACAAAGAAGTTGAATTTTAAAAGAAACACTTGATGACATGTCAATAAGTCTGACTCACACATCAATAGGTGAAGTAGACAACTAGGTAGCATAAGCTAACAAACAACCAACTTAGACAAACAAACAAGTAGCTTAACTAAACAACCAAGCAGCTCAAGTAGACACCCAAGAAGCTCAAGCAAACACTCAGGTAGCTCAAGCAAGGTGGCATGCAACTCAACCAAGAAGGCAAGTAGATCAACCAAACTGGCAAGTAGCTTAACCAAGTAGACAAGTAGCTCATGCAGCTTAACTAGGAACTAGGTAGCTCGACCATACAACCAAGCAACTTAACTGATATTTCAATTCAATTCTCTTTTTTGAAACTCATCAAATGACCTTTGACATCAATGACAAAAACTACAACAAACCCCCCCTTTGACATTGATGGCAACTCCATATACAACAATCCTGAAACCAAAACAATGTTGCTCTCCCCAAGTAGCTACTCCCCCTTTGACATCAATGACTAATTTCAATCAGCAAAACTAAAATGGAGCATAAGATGTAACAAGAAACACTCCCCCTAAGTTAGAACAACTCTTCAACGGTGGAGGTGAAATCACTTCTCACTTCTGCCTCAAACGTTCAAACACATCCCTTGGCAAAGGCTTAGTGAACAGATTTGCAATCTTCTCTTTAGTAGAAACATATTCTAGATTAACCTCCTGATTACTAACTTGTTCTAAAAAAATGATACTTGATAGGAATATGCTTATTCCTAGAGGGCATAACAAGATTTTTTAGAGATATTAATAGAACTTGTGTTATCACAAAAGAAAGATATAGAATGGTTATATTCTACCTTAATGTCCCTTAGTGTCTTCTTCATCCAAAGAACTTGTGTACAATAGGACACTACTGCAATATACTCCACTTTAGCTATATACAAAGAAGTAGATGCTTTATTTTTACTCAATCAAGAAACAAGACAACCACTAAGGAAGAATGCACCTCCACTTTTCCTCTTTCTATCATCAATTGAACCAACTTAATCTACATTTGTATAAGCTATGAGTGTAAAGTAATCATCTCTAGGATACCATAATCCATAATCCACAGTGCCCTTAAGATACTTGAAGATCCTTCTTACTACATGAACATGAGTATCGTTAGGAGTAACATGAAATCTAGCAACATAACCAACAACTTGCATAATGTTAGGTTTAGTAGCTGTAACATATAAAAAACTCCCTATCATAGACATATACAAATTTTGATTTACATTTGGAGACTCATAATTTTAACTAAGTTTACATCATGTCACCATAGGAGTGCTTACTGGATTACAATCCTCCATCTTAAACCTTTTTAGCATTTCTCTAATATACTTTTCTTGGGAAATATAAATACTTTAATTTTCTAATTGATGAAGTTGCAAGCCAAGAAATGAAGATAGATCACCCAAGATGGACATTTCAAACTCCTTCTTCATATTATTAGCAAACACATGACTCGTCTCTTCACAATCACTACCAAAAATCAAATCATTAACATAATCTACAATAATCAACATGTGATTACCTTCTTTAACATATAGATTGATGTCTGTTATTCTTCTTCTAAATCCTTGCTTCTATAGATAACTATCAAGTCTATCATACCAAGAATGTGGGGCTTGTTTAAGGCCATAAAAGAGCCTTTTTGAGCTTACAAATACATTTTTGATTTTGTGATAGAATAAACCCATCGGGCTATTCTATGTATAGTTTTTCATTCAAATTACCATTGAGAAAGACAAATTTAACATCCATTTGAAAAATGTTAAAACCTTTTAAAGAAGCAAAAGCTAAGAATATTCTAATTGCTTCTAAACATGAAACATGAGCAAAGGTTTCATCAAAGTCAATACCTTCTACCTATGCATAACCTTTGTACACAAGTCTTGCCTTGTTTCTCACCACTTGGCCATCTTCATTCAATTTGTTTCTTGTGTAGGGTGAAAATGCAAGCGAGTAATCTAAGACCTAATATCACTCTCATTCACACATTGGAATACAAAAGAGCCTAAGGAGATGATTCACTTTGACTTCCTCCTATAAAAGAGAGTCAAGGAATATCTTTAAGGTTTCTATTTGTTTGTTGCCTTGAGGGGAAATGAGTCAAACATAAATAAGTAATGAACTAAGCTAGGGAAGTGAATGAAAATGACTGTATAAACTGCAATAACAGAGAGATACATAATTGAAGCTGAGGTACATATTACATAACAAGTAATGAAATTTTGATGTGCACCTATCACCAAAAACTGAGCTTGACTGGGGCACTGAGCGCTCTGGTCCTTGTTACTGTACTGAGCTGAAAGTTTGAAGTTTGCAAATGGAAATCTTGAGAAGCCAATCTGCCAATATCTGCTGGAAACTACAAAGGAATAGGGCATTGGGTGCCTTGGTCTAGGACCAGGGATTTGGGGCCTAGTTTTGGATCTAAGTCTCTATCTGTGAGTCTTGGCTTTTTGAAATATTATAGCTTTGCCAGATTTCTATACCTGCACTTGCAAATAGAAAAAGTTGTGTTTGGGTGGATATATAGGGTTTTTCCTTAGTCAAACCCCTTGTTTTGGTGATTTCCACCTCCACAAATAGCCAATGTAATATTGGAATGTGTGTGTGCCCTAGAATCTCATGTGTTTGTAAGATCCTAAACGAGCTAGAATGAAAATTAGAGTTCTACCCTTTGTTTTGAGTATAAACCCTAAATGAACATAATGTAAATTCTTCAAATCACAAATGCAATATGGATGTAAGGCAATAATGTAAATCTGAAAATGAATGATTTGAAACTCACATAGAGATATGAAAATAACATGAAATCATACCAAACCCTAAGGGAGCGGTATAAGCCAGTCAACAGTCCGTGATCTTATTATTCTTTGATATCTCCAAAGCTTCGATTGATGATGAAAATGGTTGATGAATGCTTGATTTAATGATTGTAGACTTCACATAAATCTACACTTTCACTTCACAAGAGGCTCCTCCAACTACTAGAGTTGTTGGATCCTTCAAATGAGGAAAGGAAAGGTTATATATATGAAACCCTAACTTTATTTTTTATGATAGGCTGACCTAGAATTGATATAACTTCTCACATAGAAAGATTTGAACATTATAATACCACCAAAACATGATCCCAAAATCTGTGGAGAAAAAGCCAGGACCAAGGCGAATCACCATGGTTTGATCGACTTTTTTCCAAGTTTTTAGGGATGCAAGGTATTGTGATTACAAAGTTAATCCCATCTTGGTGCAACAATCCAAAGTGTTTAGATATGAGAAATCGGGCCTTGAAAGTCGAAATAGGACTTTATTAGGACTTAATGATTAATTGATTAAAGAAGATAAAATAAAAAGGGGCACACTTAGGATTAAGGGCCTAATTTTATAATGTGTGGAACGATAAGAGATGGCTTTAGATTTAATTAAATGCTTAAAGAAATCTTGAAAATGCAAAATGCAATACACTAAGGCGGGTGCTAACCTAAGCGTGGAATTGTACAACCCTAATTGAGGGTGTACAATTTATGACGCTACATTTCTATTGACCCACTTTGTACCTATTGCATTCTTGTCTTTAGGCCATGGGACAAGTTCTCAAGTTTCACTCTTTTGAATTCGATCAAGCTCCTCTTTCATGGCTGCCACCCAATGTTTGTCTTTAGTTGCCTCTTCAAAACTCTTAGGCTCAAATTGATAATATAATGAAACAATAAGGATCCGGTCAACTACTAAGAGGGGGGCTGGGGGGGGTGAATCAGTAGATAGAAAACAGACTAAACTTTCACCAAACTTAATCCCAACTCATAAACAACTTGCTAACTTAACCGGTTTAGACACTGTATCAAAAACTGCAACTGCACTGTCAAACTTTACCGGTTGATCAAAACAACAATGATACAATGTAATAGATCTGAATCTCACATACCATTTAACTAAAATATTAAACCACTTTACTAACATCAGTAATAGCTCATTTTAGAGCACTTCTGGTCATCTAATAATATCTAAGTGTCTTTACTAGTTAATCATATCAACCATATCAAAACACATAACCACAAAATCATTCACCACTTGACACAATGATTTTTTACGTGGAAACCCAAATGGGAAAAACCATGGTGGGGATGAATACCCACAAGTATTCTGAACTCTTCTGAAGTTCACCCTGTTAGGAGCCAAGCCTTGTTAGAAGCTTATACAATAATGTCCTGTTAAGAACAAATCCGGTTAGGGACCACCCGGTTAAGGGATTGACTACAATACCCTGTTAAAGGCAATACTCTGCTAGGAGTAACCTCGATAGAGGATTTCAAATCCAATCTAATGGATCACCTGGCTAGAGGATTTAAACAATACCAATCCCGTTAAAGCTTACCCGGATAAGGAATTTAACTATTGTAATGGTTAGAGAACAAAAGGGTTTTTGCTGATCTAGTAATAGCACTATCTTTCTTAGTCAGATCCTTTTATGCTCCTATCTACCTTCAAAACATTCTACAGACACTCCTTCTGGTTCAGTAACAGTCTCACTACCACACTTAACAAAATTGCCAACACAATTACAAAAAAACTCATCGACCTTATAAGCAAATACAATAGGTCGGTAACACATCACAAAACCTACAAATCTCATAGAGATTACAAACATATCGGTTCAATCATGACCATTGGATTATATAGCAATCAACTACACATTGTTCTAGATAACTTGAACTGCTCCTAGATCACCACACATCGAATCCTATAACTCATCACATGATTATCACTCCATGCTATGCATTTTCTCATTCTCAAGATAAACAGTTATCTTCATGCGCCACAACCACTTTGAAACTCATCACGTGCATCATGCATATGTGGCATCTCCATCTCCAATCACCATTTGATCATAGATCAAGATAATCGATTCACCAAGCTCCATCGGTTAGGGTTTGGCATATCAACTGGTTAGGGTTACCAGTTGATCGCTCTACTTCAAATACCAATATCAGTTTCCATCATTTCTCTACTACCAGTTGCATTACTGCATTACTACCGGTTGCAATACAACTCCATTATCGATTACTATTGACATCAATGACAACACTATACTTCATCAATGCAATCTTCATGCAATGCCAACAATGTCCCCCTTTGGCATTGATGGAAATACAAATATCAATACCCTTTGATTGTGATGATTGATAGAAATGCACATACACAGGTATAGGAATCCTGGTTTACATTTTTTTCAATCACATACCCTCCTTCAACTGTATCTTCATGTCTTCAGCTGGTAACTGGCTATCAATCATATTCACTTCTTCTCCCCATCAATCATACAGTTCTTCTCCCCCTTTGACAGCAATGCCAAAGTGAATACCAATATCAACTGGTTAACCATTCCATGCTTCATTGATCGATAACAATGATCTGCAACATGTTGCTCCCCCTGTGGAGTAGCTCCACTCTACACCAATCCTACTTCAAGATATTCAATATGCTCTAGGACTGATGTCTTCCACATCTGCTTAATTGACCTCATGTAGGGGTACAACCCCTAACTTACCTCTAAGATACTCAAAAATAGCCTTAGGTAAAGGTTTAGTAAAGATATCTGCTAGCTATTCCTTAGTAGATACATGCTCCAGTGACACATCTTTACTTTGCACTTTCTCTCTCAAGAAATGATACTTCAACTCAATATGTTTTGTCCTAGCATGCAACACCGGGTTCTTAGAAATGTTTATTGCACTGGTATTATCACAGAAAATCCTTACCGGTTCCGAAATCTTCAACTTGAAACCTTCCAGAATGTGTTTCATCTAGATTGCTTGGGTACAATTCATATACACTGCAACATATTCAGCTTTAGCAGTTGACTGTGATATACAACTTTGTTTCTTGCTGCTCCAAGACACTAGCCTTCCTTCAAGAAAGAATGTTCCTCCGGTTGTACTCTTCCTGTCATCAACATTTCTTGCCCAGTCTACATCTGTATAGACTTTCAAATCAAAGTTACTTGCATATGGATACCATAATCCATAATCAATTGTGCCTTTCAGATATCTGAAAATTCTTTTAGTTGCTACCATGTGTGTCTCCTTCAGGCTTTTCTAAAATCTGGCAACTAATCCTACTGCATGAGCAATGTCTGGTCTGCTATGGATAACATAATCTGGTTTACCTATCATTGATCTATACTCCTTTTCATCCGCTGATGCATAATCATCCTCCTTAGACAGTTTACAGCCTGTAACCATTGGTGTTCCAACTGGTTTACAATCTCCCATTCCAAATGTCTTCAATACTTCTTTCACATATTTGGATTGTGTGATGAAAATACCTTCCTTCATCTATTGGATTTGCAAACCTATGAAGAATTTTATTTCACCTACTAGTGACATCTCAAACTCATTCTTCATCTCATCAACAAAATCATGGCACATATAATCATTTCCTCCAAAAATGATATCATCAACAAATACCTCACTTACCAGTATCTTGTCACCTTCTGACTTGAGATATATGTTACTATCTTCACTGGTTCTCTAAAAACCTATCTTCACCAAGTGAGAGTGCAATGTTTCATACCATTCTCTAGGTGCTTGCTTCAGTCCATATAATGCCTTATGTAATTTGCACACCATGTCCTTTTCTACAAATAAAGCATAACCATCTAGTTGTTCAATGTAGACTTCATCTTCCAATATTCTATTTAGGAATGTTGACTTCACATCCATCTAATATACTTTGAATCCTCTGTATGCTGCAAATGCAAGTAGAGTCCTAACTCCTTCCAATCTTGCAACTGGTGCAAATGTCTCACCATAGTCTTCACCTTCTTCTTGTGCATATCCTTTGCATACTAGTCTGGCTTTATTTTTGACTACTACTCCATCTTCATTCAATTTATTCTAGAATACCCATTTTGTACCTATTACATTCTTATTCTTTGGTCTGGGTACCAATGACCATGTATTGTTCTTCTCTATCTAGTCAAGTTCTTCTTCCATTGCCTTGATCCAGTCTTCATCTGCAAATGCTTCTTTTGTAGTTCTAGGCTCAATGGTAGAAATCATACAAGAGTTCTATCTAGGTCTTGTTCTTGTTAGCACACCTACATTCATGTCACCAATAATCTAATCGGGGATATGATTAAGTCTAACATACCTTGGAATGACATGATCTTTATTTCTAGGCTCTTCTTCTTCTTCACTTTATTCTTCTTCTACTGGACCACCCTGTTACGGTTGAACTAGGGCTTCTCTGATCTATTCTTCAACTTCTGGCTTCACCGGTTCCAGTTCCAAAAATAGTGTGTAAGGTTCTTCTTCTTTCTTCTCCTCACTTGTTTCTCCTGATTTCTCAGGAAACTCATCAACTTGGATATTTATACTTTCAATGATCTTCTTGGTCCGGTTGTTGTAACACTTGAAAGCTTTGCTCTTGGTAGAGTAACCAAGAAATATGCCTTCATCACTCTTGACATCAAAATTACCAACATAGTCACCTCTTTTGATTAAACATCTACTACTAAAAATCTTAAAGTAACTAACATTAGGTGATCTACCATACCAGTACTCATAAGGAGTTTTATCATTACCTCTTTTAACTAGCATCCGGTTCATTGCATAGATAGTTGTGCTAACAACTTCTCTCTAGAATGTATTAGCTACACCTCCTTGTATTAGCATAGTCCTAGCAGCTTCAACAACTAATCACTTGTTCCTTTCTGCAATACCACTTTGCTGTGGTATTCTAGGTGCAGAAAGCTGCCTCTTAATTCCATTGTCTTCACAGTAACTAGTGAATTCCTCTGAAGTAAATTCACCACCTTGATCAATTCTTAAGCACTTTATCTTCTTACCACTTTGATTTTCAACTAAGGCTCTAAATGCCTTAAACTTGCTAAAAGCTTCTATCTTATCTTTCAAGAATGTGACCCACATCATCCTTGAGCTGTCATCAGTAAAAATCATGAAATACTGATCAACTTGTATACTCCTAGTCCTCATTAGTCCACAAAGGTTGATATGAACCAAATATAGGAAATGTTCTGCTGAGAAAGATTTTCTCTTGAAAGTTGAGGATGCCATCTTCCCTAATTGACATTCCTTACATAGAGAATTCATTGGTTTGTCCAACTAAGGCAAAACTCTTACTGATTTGGACTTACTGACTTTTACAATGTTATCAAAATTTATATGATAGAATCTTCGATGCCAAAACCAACTATCTTCTACTTTTGCAATTAAACAATTGTTGACATTAGAACTAAAATAAAACAAGTTACCTCTGCTCTGCTTGCCAGTTGCAATCAGTTCACCTTTGCTTCCATAAATCTTGTAGATTCCATTCTTGAATTCTAGTGGGTAACCTTTGTCATTGAGTTGAGCTACACTTAAAAGATTGTGTTTCAGTCCTTCAATGTAGTAGACATCATCTGCATTGCTTTTACCATTCAAAGAGATGGATCCCTTTCCTTTCACCATGTAGGGTGAGTCATTTCCAAATCTCACAACACCTCCATTAAACTCTCTCAAAGTAAGAAACTTACTCCGGTCACCGGTCATGTGGTGTGAACAATCACTATCTATAATCCAATCATCAGAACAATCCATGCGAGAGACTAATGCCTTCCGATATGATGTCTCTTCTTTAATGACAACAAATACAATGTCCTCATTTGCATCTTGTTTAGATTCCTCATTTGTAATTCCTCCATCCACTACAATGAGACAATCACTTTTACCTTTGCCTTTGTACTTCTTATACTTCTCACAGTTTTTCTTATTATCTCCATTAGGACAGTTAGCAGCAATAAGTCCAATCCAGTTACATGCAAAACACTTCATTGTAATCTACCTCTGTACTTACCGGTACCTCTGGGTAACCGATTGGCCAACAATGCTTCAAGCTCAATCAGACTGTCTTCATCATCTACCTCTTTGTTGGATCTGGACTCATGATTGTAACTAGCTTCTTTGCTTTTCCTTACCGGTGGATTTGAAACTGAGGCTCTGAATGCAGATTTCAATCTCTGAACACTTCCATCAAAACCATTTAATTCAAATGCAGTTAATTTACCAATGATGAAGTCAAGAGTTACCTTTGTTTTATCAATAGACTTAAAATCCTGAATGGTTGCAACTCGGATAGCATAGAACGATAGAAGGGTTCTCAACACCTTTCTAACCACTATGGTATCCTCCATTATACCACCAACACTTTTGATCTCACCAACTATCCCCTTGATCCTCTGACCATACTGTTGAATGTTCTCTCCTTTAGCCATCTGTATATCATCAAATTTACCTCTCAGACTCTCTTCTTTGGCAATCTTAACATGCTCATCACCACTATAGATATCCTTTAGTTTCTTCCACACTTCATAAGAAGTCTCCAATCCATGGACATCAACATACTCTAAATCGGACAAGGAACTGATAATGGCCTCCAATGCTTGATTGTTCTCCCGTTGCTCCTTCTTTTGATCATCTAACAAAATCCCACTAGGCAAGTTATATTTAGTAACAACATGTTCCCAATATTGACTTCCTAATATTTTGATATAGATCTTCATCCTATCACTCCAGATTCTATAGTTTTCCCTATTGAACTTTGTACCTTCTTTCTTCACCATGATCTCCTAGATATTTTCCTCAAGCTATTGGGCTTAAACACAAGAGGACCTGAAATGCTCTAATACCAATTGATAATATGATGAAAAAATAAGGATCCTATCAAGTATTAAGAGGGGGGGGGGGGTGAATTAGTAGATAGAAAACAAACTAAACTTTCACCAAACTTAATCCCAACTCATAAATAACTTGCTAACTTAACCGATTTAGACACTGTATCAAAAACTGCAACTGCACTGTCAAACTTTACTGGTTGATCAAAACAACAATGATACAATGTAACAGATCTGAAACTCACATACCATTTAACCAAAACATTAAACCACTTTACTAACATTAGTAATAGCTCATTTCAGATCACTTTCGGTCATCTAATCATATCTAAGTGTCTTTACCAGTTAATCATATCAACCATATCAAAACACATAACCACAAAATCATTCACCACTTGACACAATGATTTTTCACGTGGAAACCCAAATGGGAAAAACCAAAGTGGGGATGAATACCCACAAGTATTTTGAACTCTTCTGAAGTTCGCCCTGTTAGGAGACAAGCCTTGTTATAAGCTTATACAATAAGGTCTTGTTAAGAATAGATACGGTTAGGGACCACCTGGTTAAGGGATTGAATACAATACCCTATTAGGAGTAACCTTAATAGAGGATTTCAAATCCAATCTAATGGATCACCTGGTTAGAGGATTTAGGCAACACCAAGCCTGTTAAAGCTTACCCAGTTACAAGATTTAACTATTGTAATGGTTAGAGAGCAACAAGGTTTTTGTTGATCTGGTAATAACACTATCTTTCTTAGTCAAATCCTTTTATACTCCTATCTACCTTCAAAACATTCCGCAGACACTCCTTCTGGTTCAACAACAGTCTCACTATCACACTTAACAAAACTGCCAACACAATTACAAAAACAACTCATCGACCTTATAAGCAAATAGAATAGGTCAGTAACATATCACAAAACCTACAAATCTCATAGAGATTATAAACATATCGGTTCAATCATGACTGTTGGATTACATATCAATCAACTACACATTATTCTAGACAACTTGAACCACTCCTGGATCACTGTACATCGAATCCTGTAACTCATCACGTGGTTATCACTCCATGCCATGCATTTTCTCATTCCCAAGATAAATAGTTATCTTCACGCACCACAACCACTTTTAAACTCATCATGTGCATCATGCATACGTGGCATATCCATCTCCAATCACCATTCGATCATAGATCAACATAACCGATTCACCAAGCTCCATCAGTTAGGGTTTGGCATATCAACTGGTTAGGGTTATTTGTTGATCGCTCTTCTTGAAATACTAATACCAGTTTCCATCACTGCTCTACTACCGATTGCATTACTGCATCACTACCAGTTGCAATACAACTCCATTACCAGTTACTATTGACATCAATGACAACACTATACTTCATTAATGCAATCTTCATGCAATGCCAACACAAACATGGACAAAAAGGAGATTTCTTCATCTTCAAAGTAATTCACATTTCTTCTTGTAGCTCTACATTTCTCCTCTTGCAAAATCTGATTAATAGGGCAACTCTTTTGAACAAATTTAGATGAAGTATTCAAAGATGTTCTATATGTGGTCTTACTTTGATCCATTGTAGGTGTATTTTTAGTAGATGCATCTGTTGTCCCAAACTGAATATTTGAAGGTGCATCATTAGGATGTGCATATGCTGCCTTGTGTTGAACATTTTCAGGTGTATTTTCAAAATTTTCATTTGTTGTCCCAACTTATACATTTGAGGAATATTTTTGAACAACACTTTCTACTTCATCTCCTTGAGAGCTATCATCATAATTTTGCAACTTATCAGGTGTTAGTGTTCTGATGAACTTTTACATTAGCACTTTCAACAATCTTGTATAATTTTTTTATAAAACATTAATAAGCTTTACTTTTCGAAGAATATCCTAAGAAGATACCTTTGTCAACCATGGGATCAAATTTGCCAAGATTGTCTTCATCCCTCTTAATGTAATAAGGACAACCAAAAACTCTAAAATACTTAATTGAGGTTGCCTTACCTTTCCACAGTTTGTAAGGTGTTTTGTTATGCTTTTCTCTAATCAACCTTTTATTCTGAATATAAATAATAGTATGGACCACCTCTCTCCAAAAAACATATTTCACCTTAGACTTATTCATCATGCTACAAGCCATTTCTTGGAATGATCTATTGTTCCTCTCAACAACACCATGTTGTTGAGGATTTCTAGCAACTGACTATTGTCTCAAGTTATACCATGTTTCTTGCAAAAGTTTATGAACTTGTTAGATGTGAACTCTCCTCCATTTTTTGAACATAAACATTTCAAACCTTTCTCATTTTCAACTAAGTCTTTAAAACCCTTAAACTTCTCAAGTGCCTCTGAATTCTCCTTAAAAAATGCTACCCAAGTCATACATGAAAAATCATCACTTAAAAGCATAAAATTCTTCTCACCTTGTAAACTTGAGGTTCTTGTAGGTCCACATAAGTTAGTATGAATCAATTCAAGAGGTTTTGTGCCTGAGAGCTCCTTATACTTGAAACTCTTCCTTGTTTGTTTGCCAAGTTGACACTCTTTACACACCATGTCTGATAGTTTAGTAAGTTGTGGCATATCTCTGGAAGCTTCATTTTTGTTGATTTGAATAAGATTATCAAAGTTCATGTGTCCCAACCTACTATGCAATAACCAAGTTTCATCTAGCTGACTCATGTAAGGAAGTTAAGTAGTAGAACAACTTCCTACACTAACCTTGAGAAGAGGGTAATGCAAAATTTTTTAGAGATCATTACAATAGTTACAGAACTTAATAGAAATAATCAAAATATCATGCATACAACAACACAACAAAACAATGATTTACATGGGTAAAACCCTTTCGAGAGAAAAAACCCACACTCCAAAAGCAGCTCAATGTATTATTTTGCAATCAATAATAGATTATAATATACTTGCAAAGAAAGCTCTTCGCAAGAGTACCACTAATCAAAGACTTAGAGGTAATTCAATCTCCATAAGACTCTTACACACAACCTCTATCTCATGCATCTCGTATATAGGAGATACAATACAAGAAACTATCAAACAATATTACAAAACCATGGGCTAAAACTACCCAATAAAGTAGAGCTGACCTTACCTCCCTTCTAGATTCCTCATGATGTGTTAAAACACATAGCAACATGTGTCCCTCCCTTTTTCAGCTCATTTATGTGTCCGATACATTTTATATTTCTTACTTTAGGAGTACTAACTTCCGGAGGCCATAATTTGAGAACTGTGTGTCCTATTGACGAACTATTTGAAGTGCTAGAAAGCTTGTGAAGTTATCTATTGCCTCATAATCCACTATGATTCTTAAAACTAATTTTTAGGGTATTTCAGGACCTCTAAATTATTTAAAATTAAATTTAAACCTTTCATTACACCCCTCCAAAACATAAACTTTATTATCTTCAAAACTAGCTGTGATTTTGCAATGTAACTTTACTGGAATGTTTATCTAGCGAACCAAAAGCTTCAAGAAGAATTTCGTACCATTTCATGCGCAAACAAAAAATTACTATAAATACTAACCTCATGTAAATGCAAGGTTGAGACACCATTTTTTGCAAGATTCTCCCACTTGTTGAACACCTTGCAAGAGAAAAGGGAGTATCAACACAATAAATTAATTGCTAGGGGCCATGAGGCCCATAGACTCTAAACACCATCTGAACTTTTTTGTGCTCATAGCCTTAGTTAAAGCATTTATAACATTCATCAAAGTTTCTACCTTAACCAGCTTCACCTTTCCATCTTTGACCATATCTCTGACAAAATGATACCGAACATCAATGTTCTTGGTTCGTGCATGAAATGTCAGGTTCTTAGCTAGGTAGATCGCACTCTGACTGTCACAATAAACTATAATTGTACCTTGTTTTATTCCAATATCTAAACATAGTCTTTTAAGCCAAATGGATTCTTTACAAGCATGAGTAGCTTCCTTATACTCTACTTTAGTAGTGGACAAAGCAACCATAGTTTGTCGCTTACTCATCCAACTAATTGCACCATCAAATAAAGTAAATACATAAGCATTGGTGGATCTTCTACTATAAATATCACCTACCCAATCTAAATCCATATAACCATGAATATCAAGGGAATTCATGTATTTAACCAAACTACCATGATAACACAAAGAATACTCTGAGGTACCCTTCAAATATTTGAAGACTCTTTTGACTACATCCCAATGAGCTCTACCAAGATTAGACATATATCTAGAAATATCTCCCATTGCTTGGGCAATGTCTGGTCTAGTACAGACCATAGCATACATCAAACTTCCAACTGCACTTTGGTAAGGCACTTTTCTCATGTCTTCCATCTCCGATGGGGATGTAGGATAATTTAAAGCAGATAATTTCATTCCAACTAGAAAAGGAACACATAATGGTCTATAATACTTCATGTTGAACCTCTGCAAAAGAGAATTCACATACTTACTCTAGCCTAGCTATAACTTTCTGTTCACTCTATCTCTTATAAATTCCATCCCAAGAATGTGCTTTATTGCACAAAGATCTTTCATTTCAAATTTAGTAGTGAGCTGAGACTTTAGTTCTGAAATCATACCTTTCCCTTTACCAATGAATAACATATCATCAACATATAATGAAATTGCTGCAGGAGCATCCCCGGTCGATGAGAAATCTTGCATCAACAAAAAAAATAGAATATTTTCTTTCAATTTTGTTCTTGTCTTGTGTTGCAGTTTCTGTGTTTCTTTTGGAATTCTCTGGAAGTTGTTCATTTGCCATTGCGGATCAGATTTTTGGCTTCTAGACTTGTTCTAGTTCCTTGTTCTACATTTTCTGTTCATTTGGACTCTTTTCTGGCAAGTTATCACTTTTGAATTGTTTATTTCTTGATTTTCGAAACAGTTTGAGCCTAGTGGCTAGTTGGAGATTTCTTCTCTTGCAGAGCATTTTCTTGGTTTGTGGATCTAATGGGCACCACACACGATGTTCCTTGGCCCTTGACCAACTTTCCTTGGTGGTCCACACTTCATTATTTTCCTTGGCAGAGGAGATCTTCACACTTTGGGTTCGATCTATTTTACACGTTTCATTTTCTTGTCTTGAAGAATGCGATCTCGTGTGGTTGATTTGGATGTGTTCTGAATTCTATATATAATGTTGTATTTGATTCTTTGGGAGATAGCGAAGAGATTGGATAATGATGATTCATGATATGTAATTAGGATACCTCTTGGAGGTCCAAATGGATTGTAATCTGGAATGTATTCTGTTTTAGGCCTATAAGCTTGTATGTTTACTGGATATTGCTGAGAAATTTGTGGTGAATCTATGATGTTGTGATGCAGCCATGATCCAGAGGGTCCTCAAGGAGAACAATCTAGATCATGCAACAAGAGTAACACAATGGAAGCAACAACACAACTTTGAGAAATTGCAAGATCAAACAACATCCTAAGACTCTATTTGAGGCCTACAAATATTTCTTTAATTTACAGACCAAATTACTTTTACCTTTCACCACATAGTGCTCTGGTTGTTTCATATAAATATCCTCCTCCAAATCACCATGAAGGAAAGTAGTTTTCAAATCCATTTGCTCAACCTCTATATCATAGGAAGCAACAATAGAAAGAAAAAATCTGATGGATGTCATTTTTGTAACAAGGGAAAATATCTCACCATAATCAACACCCTCAACCTAAGAGTAGCCTTTTGCAACCAACCTTTCTTTATACTTCTCAATGCTTCCATCTAAACCAATCTTTTTCTTGAATACCCATTTGCAACCAACAGGCTTTCATCCTTTGAAAAAAATGATACAAGATCTCATGTATTATTCTTTTCAAAGCTCCCATTTCTTCTTCCATATCAATCTTCTAGGATTCTGCATCATTCATACCTAATGCCTCTTATATAGATCTAGGTTCATCCACATTAGTATTCAAAGAAAAAATACATCTCCAATCATTAGGTGAATACCTTTCAGGTGGTTGTCTATGCCTTGTAGACCTTCGAACAAGCTGAGTTGGAGGTTCTTTCTCCTCTTCTAAAGATTCAGAGCTAGATGAGATCTCCTCAACTTATTTCATATCAAGTGGTCTTGATTCAATTATTTTAGGCATAGAAGGGAGTTGAATCACATCTTTCTGTTTAGTTTGTTCTGGCTGCAATATATCAAAAGGAGACTTAATTTCTCTAAAAATAATACTTCTACTATGAATTACCTTTTGTTCAATAGGGTCCCAAAGCTTGTATCCTTTCATACCATAATTGTAACCAATGAAGATAAATTTCATAGCCTTGTTCTCCAACTTTGTTCACTTCTCCTTTGACACATGCATATGCCTCACAAAGAAAAACTCTAAGATGTCTCAATTAAGGCTTGTGACTTGACCATGTTTCCATAGGCTTTTTATCAACAAGAGTTGATGTAGGAGAACTATTAATCAAGTAGAAAGTAGTGGAAACAACTTCAGCCCAAAACTTTTGTTCTAGACCAACACCACTCAACATACTCCTACCCTACTCCATCAGTGTCATGTTCATTCTTTCTGCAACTCGATTCTGTTGTGGAGAATATAGAGTTGTCTTCTATCTGTTAATACCACAGTCTTTATAGAATCTATCAGAATCATTAGATTAAAATTCACCACCATTATCATTCCAGTCTGCAACTCAACCATTGCTTTAAATTCTTTAAAATGACTAAAATATTCAAATTTACTCTTTAGAAAGTATACCCATGTCCTTCTACTAAAATCATAAATAAATGAAACATAAATGTGGATTTTCCAATTGAAGGAACACCTACAGGACCAAACACATTAGAATTTATAAGATCCAGAACATCACAAAATTTATGAGAACTCAAGTAAAACTGAACGCGGTTTTGTTTTCCATAAATGCAATGCTCACAGAAATCAAAGTCAAGATTACATCATTCAAACCTTCAGCAAGGTTTTTACTTTTTAAGGTCCTCAGACCCTTTTCTCTAATGTGTCCAAGTCTCTGGTGCCATAACATAGCCTTCTCTACAAGTAACTTTTCTTTAGAAGAAAGAACACCTTTAGGTACCCAAAATCCATGTCCATCCGTTGAAGGTGAAACCCTCAAATCTTCCAATGGAGTATCCATAGATTTAATTTTTACATAAGTTTTATTACACTCAATAGTGTATGCCTCTAGCTTATACAAAGTGCCAAACCTAACACCTCTAGAAATTACCATAGCACCCTTAATCATCTTACATCCTGTATCAGTTTGCTCATAGATAATATTTTTTTTTTTAAACCAAGAATATGGAACACACCACTACACAACTAATCCTTTTTATTCTACCATGAGGATACCTGATCCTAACTTTACCTCAACCAACAATGTTTAAATGCGAATCATCACCTAATTACACCTTGCGTCCATTAAATTTTTCATATTCAAAAAACCAATCTTTATTGGAAGTCATATGAAAAGATGCACCTGAGTCAATTAACCATGCATTATTACCTGCATGAGTAGCCAAAGATGCAATGAATGCATCACCATCTTCCTTCTCAGACTCATAATCAGAATCAAACTTCTTTTTCTTCTTCTTTTCTTCTTTGCAGTCCTTACGGATGTGACCCAGTTACCACAATTCCAACATACAACTTTGGACTTTCCAGGAGATTTGGATCTCCGTTTTGATTTGGAATTATTGCACTTCTCATTCTTCTTGCCTTTTTCCTTAGGTCTTCCATGGATAGTTGGGGCTTCCTTCAAATTGATGGATACCTTCCTTCGCATCTCTTCACCAAGTAGGGCACCCACCACATCTTCAAACTTAAAAACAACAAAAGTACTACCGATATCCATAACAAGAGAATCCCACGAATCAGACAAAGATCAAAGCAAGATCTGACATTTCTCCTCTCCATCCATCTTAACACCAACATATACCAATTGAGCCACCAACATATTAAATTCTTCCAAGTGATTTGCAATTCATCCACCCTCTTCCATCTTCAAGTAATATAATTTCTTCGTGAAGAAAATCTAATTTAATTAAGATTTGGCTTGATAAATCTCACCAAGCTTAGTCCATAACTTCTTTGCAGTGCTCTCTTTGTGGACATTGATCAAAACAGAGTCTGCCAGGCACAATCTAATTAGACCCTTAGCTTTTTGGTCCATAACATCATACTGAGAAACTGCAGAAGGATCTGCAGGTCTTGAGACATTCACATCAACAACATCCCACATATCTCGATCTATTAGCAAATCTTCCATCTTCAGATTCCACATCTCAAAATACTACCATCAAATTTCTCCACCTCTATTCTCCCCGACGAACTTGCTATCTAAAAATTCCTACAACAAGATCAAAAATTGTCTTCTACACAAGCTCCCACTCAAATCTAGATTAGTTCAAAAAACCCAACAACCGACAACTAAAACCAAAGGTGATCAGGCTCTGATACCACTTGTAAGGAAGTTAAGTAGCGGAACAACCTCCTACACTAACCTTTAGAGGAGGGTAATGCAAAAAGTTTTAAAGATCATTACAACAGTTACAAAAACTTAATAGAAATAATCAAAATATCATGCATACCACAACACAACAACACAATTATTTACATGGGGAAAACCCTTTCATGAGAAAAACCCCACACTCCAAAAGCAACTCAATATATTATTCAACATTCAATAATAGATTACAAAATACTTGCAGAGAAAGCTCTTCATAAGAGAAATCTCTTAATAGAAATAATCAAAATATCATGCATACCACAACACAACAACACAATTATTTACATGGGGAAAACCCTTTCATGAGAAAAACCCCACACTCCAAAAGCAACTCAATATATTATTCAACATTCAATAATAGATTACAATATACTTGCAGAGAAATCTCTTCATAGGAGTACCACTAATCAGAGACTTAGAGGTAATTCAATCACCATAATACTCTTACACATAATCTCTATCTCACGCACCTCATATATAGGAGATACAATACAAGAAATCGTCAAAAGGTATTACAAAACCATGGGCTAAAACCACCCAATAAAGTAGAGCTGATCTTAACTCCCTTCTAGATGCCCTATGATGTGTTAAAACACACATCAACACATGTCCCTCCCTTTTCCAACTCATTTATGTGTCTGATACATTTTATATTTCCTATTCAGGAGTACAAACTTTCAGAGGTCATAACTTGAGAACCGTGTGTTCTATTGACGAACCGTTTGAAGCACCTAAAAGATCGTGAAGTGCTATATTGCCTCATTAATGTCTACGCCACTTACACCCACTTTTTAGGGCATTTTAGGGCCTCTAAAGTCCTCAAAATTAAATTTAAACCTTTCATTACATCCCTTCAAAATGAAAACTTTAATATCTTCAAAATTACTTGTGATCTTGTGATGTAACTTTACTGGAATGCTTATCTAGCCAACCAGAAGCTTCAGGAAGAATTTTGCACCATTTTATGCTCAAACAAAAATTTACTATAAATAGTAACCTCATGTAAATGCAAGGTTGAGACACCATTTTTTCCAACAACTCCAACAACATTTTTCACTATTGATATCATCAAGGATGGACAAATTGTTAGTTGCCTTGTATCAACAATATGTTTACCATCTTAATTGATTTAACAACAATCTGAATTAAAAACTAAGCCATGTCATTGATCACATTACTAACTTACAACAAATTATGTTTCAAACCTTCTACATATAAAACATTCTCAACTTTTGTCTCACCATCATTTAAAACAAGTGTGCCTTTACCTGGCATTTTGGTTGATGAGTTTCTACAAAATATCACCTTGCGTCCATTTGTATTTTTGAGAGTCAAAAAGTTACTTTATCTCTAGTCATATTCCTAGAGCAGCCACTAGCAACATACCATATGTCATTTTCATTATATGCAAGAAGAGCTATTTGCACAATCAAGGATTCTCCTAAAACTTATTTCTCCTTTTTTCTCCAAACCTTAGTATAATCCTTTGCTTTGTCCTTTTTCTCAACCTTATGGTTCTAATTTGAGATATCTGACATACCACTTTTGCAAGCTTTTGCAGTTTGTCCAAAGTTATTATATTTATAACACAACATTATAATTCCTTGTAGGAGCAAATTAATTCCTATTCATGAATCTGAAACCATTTGTTGAAAATATCCTATAGTTGATTGCTTTGTGTCCAAAGTAATTGTAGGAAAAATGATAACCATAAAGGAAATGATTCTTAAACCTGGTCATATGTGTTTGCCTTGAGACAGGAGGCCTTTTGAAAGCATTATTTTTTACTTTTGAAGGTGAATCCTTTGTGTTGTTAACATTGTTCTTCTGTTGTTCTTCATTTGTGGATTTGGAACTTTGACCCTCTTCAAGGCCAACTCCACCTTTATCAGTAGATTATTTTGGTAGGCTTGAGATCTTGTCCAAAGGCATGTAACTTTTTTTTATCAATCTTCTCATGATTTAGCTGTATCAAATATTTGTCCAACTTCCTAAGATAAACAACTTCATCTTCAAGTCTCTCATAGTTTTCTTCTCTAAGCTTTAATTGACTTCTAATTTATTCTTTAATGTTTCTTCACTTTTTCAATTTGAAACTTTAAATCAATTATCAATTTTTATGCATCCTCTAAGGCTTGAGATGTCTTGTTATTTTTTTCATTTCCTTCTTGTAACAACAACTTCAAGTTTTGATTTTTCTTTTTTAGCCTCTTGATTTCACTTAGAGCACTTATTAGCTCTTGTTCAAGATCCACTTCTCGTTCTCCTTCATCAAAATGATCCTCATCTTCTTGATTTTTTGTGTTAGTTTCTTCTAGGTCCATGAATAAATTTTTTTCATTTAAGGACTCCTTATCACTATCATCTAATGAACAACTTTCCTCCTTAGAATATAGACTCTTTTTGAAATCCCAAGTCTTGTTTTCCTTTCCCATGTATTTCTTTTTGTTGAACTTAGACTTCTTTTCGTACCTATTGTCCTCACTTTTCTCATATGGACATTTGGATACAACATGTCCTACCTTGACATAGTTGAAAACTTGAAAGGAAACTTGACTTTATATTTACTAGAAGCCTTCTTTAACTTTCTTACAAAGTGTGCCTCTTCAAAATCAGATTTGCCATTAGAATTATCACTAGATACATATTCTTTGTCTTTTCCTTTCTTAAAAGCTTTGAAGATTGCCTCCCTTTTGGATGAAGAATTAGAGTTTGTTCTCATCTTGTAGACTGTTAAAATTTCATGAAGTTAATCAACAATCATCTTGTCAAGATCAACCATCTCTTCAATTGTTAAAACTTTTGCATCAAATCTCAAAGGTAAAGACCTAAAGATTTTCTGAACTACAATATTATCTTCAACCTTTTTACCTAGTCCCTTAAGAGAGTTCACAACTACATCAAATCACAAAAAATAAGTAGCAACATTCTCTTCTTCCCACATCTCAAGACTTTCAAACTATTGGAATCCAATAACACTGAGAGGAGGGGGGGTGAATCAGTGTTCTATCGGAATGATCAATTTTAACCTTATTAAAACATGCATTCACCAACCAGTATACCGGTACATATAGAATTGAAAGAAGTAAAGAAACCAATAAGCCAATCACAAAAATGAATACCATAACACAGAGAACTATACATGGAAAACCTCGAGGAAAAACCATGGTGGGATTGGCGACCCACAATATCAATCCACTGGCCATATGAAGAGATATTACAACATATAGGGGCCTGAACTTGCAGGAAGGCTTACAACCTAGAGCACACTGCTCAATCACAAAAGGAGTGTCACTGACTACATACAAATCCAGACTACAATCCAAAGAAATGATTGAACTACAATGATAGCATCTTCTATGCCTAAATACAGTTCCAGTTAAGCTCTGTTTGTTCTGGTCTGAAACCCTAAACCCTTACCAGAATAACTCCTTACATAAATATCCTCACATACATGATCTCTCTCATATATCTTGCATCTCCATTACATTCCATAACCTCACATATTCACACACATACCTATTACAAAATGATCTAATCAACTAACCTATATACCCTTTACAATCCATCATGCCTTATGTCAGCTTACAAAGATAATTACAATATGAATATACATGTCGGCTCAAATACATAAATACATGAATATCAAAATCAATTGCCAATGTTGGGTCTCCCAAATGGTATCGACCTCCAATACCGATAACCTTAATGTAAACCATGTCGGCCTGCAATGCCGGTAACCAAATAATTCCTTCTAACCTGGCAGTGCCGGTGCCGGTGCCAGTGCCAGTGAAGTGTCTGTTGTTACATTACTAAACCAAAATATGAAGCTAGAACATGTTGCCATGAATGACAACATATTTCAACCAATCAACTGAGTGTCAATTGCCAACAATCTCCCCCTTTGGCATTGATGGAAACACTCATGTGAAAAATGATCATATTTTCCATTTGCCAGTTTTATCCTGAGCCTGCTTCCCTTGAGCTGAATATCCATCTATGATCAAAATACTCCATTACATATCCATCTATGATCAAAATAATCCATACCTTCAAATCTCCTGAATATTTTTCACCTATACCTCCCCCTTTGACATCAATGCCAAAAATACCAAAAACCAAAAACCGGGATGAAGAATGAAAGACTGTACAATGAATGTCCCAAAAAATCTTATCGGAGCTGAATATATTTGAAAATTTCTACATAGTCCTTCTCCAAAAGCTCTAGATAAGTATCCCAACCTGATTTGAAAGTGCCAAAAATAGATACAAGTCCATTTAGCATATGGGCAAATGACTATTTCTCATCAAGCTTTGTTGGTGTGGGCTTACCAACCATATCAATACACTCCTTATGTACACTTAATGAATCCAACTGGAGACTCACCAATCCTCTAAGACTTCTGGCTCTCCTTATGATTTTATCTTTTTCCCTCTCAAGAGATAAAACTTGGGCTTTCAAAACCAAAATCTGACCATCTATAGATGTAGTTAAATAATTTGATCCATCAAAAGAATTGACTATACCTATAATCTCTTCCTGAATATCCTTAATCCTTTTATCTATGTCTGTAGTAAGTAAACTTGTGTTACAACATACTTTGTAAATATTAGTACACTTCCTCAAATCATTATCAATCAATTTTAGCTTATCATTGATCTCCTTCCTCTCTGACTCAATCATTTGATCAAAAGTTGCTCTCTTAGCCCGTGTAAACCTCTCCAATGCCTGCTGGTTTGATATCTATTGTAAAGACTTAAAGTCCTTTGAAATGTGCTTTGTGATTATTTAAGCTTGCCGAATGGGCTTTCTTCTTTGTCAAATTTGCACTCCGGGACAAGTCTATGCAAAAATGGGATAGACTGATCAATAACTCCTTTATCCATAGATCCTTCCTTCATCATTTTCTGTGTAGCCATCATCCTGAGCTCAGTAGAACTCATCTTTGTTATGCTTTTCTTTTCAACCTGTGAGGTGTCAATCAACAATAATGATGGTCTCACTACCAGTTCCCTATCGGATTCCTCTTTCTCCTCCTTTGATGGTTTATTAACTTTTATAGCTTCCTCTCTTGCACCGGTGGCTTTGCCACTTAGTGCAGTATACGTAACTGTCGGTTCCTCCTTAGGAACTGTGTTCTCAACCTATACATTCTGATCCGAAGGACTATTGTCCTCAACATTAGTAACATGTACACTTGCAACCATTACACTCTCTGATTCTGCTGGTATATCCACATTTGCCTGTATATTAGTTTCTACCAGGGGCTCAATATCCAATATCTTAATATTTTTCAAAATTGTATATGTGGTACCTATTATACCTTTACCTTTCCCTTCAATCGGGATGTCTGTAGCATCTATTTTAGCCTTCAGTGAAGTATAAAAACTAGGGTTTGCTACAAAGAATTGAACCCATGCCTTGTGGGTTTCCTTTACTACCTCATTAATGATAGTTCTGATACTAAATGTAAGTACAGATCCAATAGCCAACAAGATGAGAGGGGGGGGTGAAACATACAAACTTAATCTTCTATAAAAACATCAGATTCAACCTCGGTAACATATACTTCAATAATATAACAAAAACTATTAAACATGCAAACTCAAAAGCATATAAACATCATAAACCTCATAACACCAGATTTAACATGGAAACCCAAATAGGGAAAAACCACTGTGGGATTTTAGACCCACTAAGAAATATACTCTTCTAGAGTATGCTCGGTTAAAAGCAAATCCTGTTAAAGATTACAAACACATTGCTAGATGTGACCCAGTTAAGGGATTTCCCTCAGATCTGTTAAGATCTTCACCTTGTTAGAAGTGACCTTGTTAAAGGATTTCAAATTGTAGACACCTAAAAATTGTCAACGCTTGCGGAGTCATACTTTAACATTGGCGCATTGCCTTATTTTAGGTTTTTGCATCGCATTAACATTTCTTCTATGTTGCGTACTTGGTCTTTATCATTTGCGAGCATCGAGTCCTTCTTCTGCATTCCTCATTTTTATCACATTTGAATTAGGGTTTTGTCCTCTTATCAATCTTGTCATTTTGAGATCGATTTGTCATCAATCCTCGTCCTTGTCAATCTTGTCAATTTTGCGATCGATTTGTCATCGATCCTTGTCCTCTTCAATCATGTCAATTGGTGCATATCAATTTGGTCTCTTTATCAATATTGGTCAATTTGTCAACCGATTTCAATTGTTTATCAATCAAATCATTTATCAAGTCAGAATCATGATTAAATCGAATCTACGTCAATTATCTTTTGTCAAGACCTAATTGTCGTTCTTGCATTTCTAATTCATCTTCTAGGGTTTCATGATTTATTCATTTAACCTTGTTTGTCATTTTCCCTCTAGGTTAAATAATTTATTTATTTATCCTAAGTCTTCTTGTCACAATTAAATGTTTATTTAATTGGCTAATTAATTCCTCCTATTTTTGTAAATTAATTAATGAATGAAAAATTATTAATTAATTTACCTAATTTTCATCAATTTCCTAAATTCCAAGTCATCATTTCTAACCTAATTTTCTAATTGCTTCTAATGTCTATTTCTATTTCAAAATCTTGTCATAAATCCTTGCATAGCAATTTGTCATAAATTGTCATAAATTGTCATAAATCCTTGCATAGCAATTTGTCATACACTTGTCATAATTTTGCTATTCCTGATTTGAATTTCTATTCAAATCACTTTCATGCTAATCTCATATTTTCTCCAATTTGTCTATAAATTGGATGAATTTATTCAATCAAAGTCCCTGGTCGAATCAATCACGCTTCTAGTATTCTTGCGCTATCATCTTGTCTACTTGCTTTCACATCATGCTTATGCACTAGTAGGTGAGATCCACAAACAAAGCTATTTGAAGGAGAAAGAAGGACAATAGAGCCACATGAAGAAGACATCTGCATTTGGTTTGCTTAGTTTTCAATCTTGCATGTCTTGTTTTCATGTTTTCATTGAGTGTAATTAGGATTGTTGTCACTGCATTTTAGTTTTCATGATTGAACTAGGCCAAATTCCCATATTGCTTTGATGATTTCCAGATTCCTATCTACATTAGTTAGTGAACCCGACGTGAACTTAACCCCTTAATTGTGTTTTTGAGTGCTTTTGAGCTGATTTGCAGGTGAAAAATCAAGAAACAGGGTGCCTTAGAGCTTTCTGGACACTTCTGCGCCTGTGTCAAAGCATTATGCGCTTTTGTGGGTGCCTTCTGTGCCTGTGTAAGGTGTTCTGCACCTGTGTAAGGTACATAGGCGCAACTTGATGCAACACAGGCACAACTTGATCGGTTTTGCGCCTATGTTAAGGCAATTTGCACTTGTGTAAAAAAAAATTAAAAAAATTAAAAATAAAAAAATAATTTTTTTTTGCATTCTGTTCTTGTATTCTGGTTTTCTTTGGTACTGATTCTCTGTGTAGCACCTTGGCATTATGCATGGAAAAGACAAAAGTGAAACTACTAACAAATCTTATGCAGGTTTGGTAGTCAAAGACCAAACAAATCCAACTTCTAACTTGGTGATTTTGTAGGTTGCCTTGTATTTCAACTGAACTTTTGTGTTTGTGATTCATAATTAGGAACCTAGTATGATTGCTAAGTAGGATGGAATGAATGTGTGTTTGCTTTGATTTTCAAGTTTGACATTGGAGTAGGAGAGTATGCTCTCATCCTTCTTAGGGTGATTAGAAATCCAGATCTTCGATACCATTCTCATGGCTCGGATTGTTTGTTACCTTTAGAGGGACTGCCTTCCCGACCATTTGCTTTCTTTTGCAAGCAAGTGACAATCATGAGAAGGGAACGACCCAAGTGAGTACAACTAGAGTACCTTGGCATTCTAACTCACTATAAATAAATACCTGATGGGCGAAATCTTTGAAGGAAGGGTTACGTGGGAATTGCAGTTACTTGGGAAGTGATGACCCTTGGACTCTTTCTCATATCAACATCTAAGTAGGGCCTCATGGTCTAAATCGTGCTTGCGTGACTACATTTTTTTGGTATCTTGGTGGGCTTAATGTCTCAATCATGCTTGCGTGACACCAAGGAGTAACACTTAACAAAAATCCTTACTAAACACCTTGCATTTAGAGGCCAAAAATCCTTCTAGTTGCTTGAGAAGGACAAGTTTGGATACTTGGAAGAGATACTAAGTTCACCATGGGGAGATTTTAATGGGGATTGATGCTTGGCTGCCCTGAGAAGTGAGTGTCATGGAGGGGAGCCCGTGGGGTCAAGCATCTATGTATTCTCCTTGAATCTCATAACAAGTCTACCTCTCAAGTACCTATTGTACTTGCCTACCATAAGAAATGTGTGAATGAGCATGATTGTCTTGAGTCTAAGTTAAAATATCTTGTCTTCTTTTCTTGTCAAAAGTGGAGTTGTGTCTCATTTTAAAAACAAGACAAATTGATTCAAAACAAGGTTAAACACCTTCATTCAACAAACTTCAAAACACCTTCAAACATGGTTGTCAAACATTTTTCAAAATCTTGTCTCAACATTCATGTCACTTAGATTTAGGTTCATCCTAGGTTTGCATTTTGCAAATTCATTGTCAATTGCCAAGGTTAAGTTTCACCTAGGTCATACTCCTTTGCATATCAATAAGGGTCATCCATTTGCATGTGTCCTCTTGCATTAGAGTAATACCATTTCATAATTCAACCTTAGGTTTTGTCTTAGGTTGACATTGTCATACATTTGCATTTTCATACCCTAGGTCCCTTCATTAAGCTTAGGTCATTATCATATCATATTAGGGTTATTTGCATAGTAATTGTCCCTTTGCATATAGTGTCAAAACTAGGTTTTGTCATACTTGAGTAATCCAAATCTTTGAATAAACCCTAAGTTATTGTTAGGAAGTCTAGACCTTATCAAACGTTTGTCTTTTTGTCATCAATGTCATTTGGTCAAACCTAGCTTAGTATCCAAGCATATAGGGGAGACATTGTCTTTTTGTCCTTTTGTCACTTGGTCCTTTTGTCCTCTGAGGTCTAGACATCATTTCAATTTCCTAAGGGTCTCATTTCTTAGAATTGCATTCATGAGTTTGTCAAAATCTTGAAAAAAACAACCAAAAACATAGGTTGCATTCTTGCCATAGATTGCATTTTTACCTATTTAGTTTGCATTTAGTTGCATATCATATATTATCCTTGAAAAATTCCAAAAAAAATAAAACATTGCATAGTGACATGTCTATTGAAACAAGGTTCCAAGCACCAATGATGCAACAAATTTTGACGTATCAACTGACAATGCAATCGAATTTTAATCCAAGGCAATCACAATTATATCCAACCCAACAACAAGGCAATATTGATCAAACTTTCTATGATGAAACAAGTCTCCAAATACAAAAACTAGAGGAGAAACTAGCTCAAGAAAATGAGATTTTGGAACAAAGAGTGAAAAACATTGAGAAGAATAGATCACAAATGTCCAAAATGTTTCAAAAATTTCCATGTCAAAATCCGAAGATTGAGCCAATTGATGTAAGATCTCTTCTTGAACGATCAGACATACCAGCTCTCCTCTCCCAAATAGAGATGATGAAACAATTTCAAGAAAAGAGACAACATCAATTTCAACATTACGTGCCTCCACAACAAGAACAAGGTGTTTACTATCAATCAGATTTTCAACCAATACAACCAATGGTTCAACCAATTGTTCAACATATACAACCAATACAACCAATGGTCCAATTTCAATAATATGTCCAACCAACTATACAATGTCCACAAATGGTTCAACCAATGGTGGAATATCAATGTCAACAACCACAACCAAACATTCAAAAACAAAGGTTGCAACACACACCAACCCAAGTTTCAAACATGTCAGAACAATTGAACCAAGTCCAATATCAAAACATGACATTAGATCAGAACCAACTTCTTGCCAAACAAGTTCAAATTCCAGATACAACTATGTCAAAACCTCGAAAGAAAGTTGGCTTTATTGCAATGATCTTAAGGAAATTACCAAGTGAGTTCTTTGAGGAAGATCAAAATAATACACTTATGTCTAGCAATGCCTCATCCCCTCGCAAGCAAATTGACTCTCCAGTGGCATCTATCCCTACACCTCTAGAAGTTTCACAAGAACCTTCCATATTGTCCTCATCAAACAATACACCCAAGGATGAAATTACCCAAGGGCTATACATAATTGATTGCCACGATAATCCAATTCATGATGCACATCCTTGTCATGTTTTAGAAATACAAGACCCAATGCCACCATGCACTTTATTGCCATTACCTATTTTGAGGACCCCATTCGAAGTCCCTCTTCCTCATGTTCAAGCATTGATTCCTTGCCAGAATCCATCACAAATGTTCAAAGTGCATTTCCTTCATGCCAAACCATTGATCCCTTGTCAGAATCCCCCATGCATATCCAAAGTCCAACCTCATGTCAAGAGGATAATTTAGAGCATGAAGAAACGTGTCTTGAAATAGATGAAGATCAAGATCCTGAAACCTTATCATTCCATCCAATTGTTGACCAAGATCCCATTTCCCTAGACACTCGCAATGATCCACTTATTCCTGTCAATTCTATCCAAGAACACAATATCCTTTCAAATCCCATTGACATTCCATTCCCTGAGTAAGATCAAGATATTCCTTCCATCCTTTCTGATGATCCCATTAAAAGTCAAGAGCAAAGCACCTTTAAAGAGGATTCCAATGATCTTTCTCCTTGTCAAGATCAAATTATTCCTTTAAATCCTCCACAAGATCCTTTTGTTCCTCCATCTCCTTGTTTTAATGCTCCATATACACTCCAAGATTGCATTTCTTTTGATGATCCCATTATTTCTCCCATTCCATCTCTTGAAGAGCCTATCATTGAACCATGTCCACTACACAATCCTAGTCCCCCTCATGATCCTAATCCCCCTCATGATTCTAACGTGTCAATGCAAGATGTTCATGAACCCTCGACATGCATAGTGGGTTCTTCCACTTTGGTGAAATCCGATCCACTTCAAGATCTCATTATTTCTCTCATATCATATCCACCTCATAATGGACTCGCATCTTCTTCCCAAAGAAAAGAGTATCCTACAAGTCAAGATATTCATAAAGGCAAAGGAGTAGATCTCCATAAGCAAGAATCCCTTCATGTTAAAGAAAATATTAAGGGTCATGGCCTTAGTGAAATTTCTCAAGACGTTGGTATCCCTCCATCAAAATCAAAATGTACACCTTCCCCATCATACCTTCCATCCATCTTAGGTCCTTATATCCCTTTGTCCTCTATGCAAGGTCAGCAAAGGCACACATCCTTGAGTAAATTCCATCCATCCAAAAGAACTCCATTTCATTCATATCCATCCATGCATTCCTTTCCCCCTCCAAGCAATTTGGATGCCAAGTGTAAACGTCATAAGTATAGCAATCCACATGTATTCAAGGATCAACATTTCCAATATAATCGACATGTCAAAAAAAAGAACAATATGATCTATAAAGAAAAAGAAATATCCAAAAGGCCACAAAGGCCCACTGAGCAAAATAAAGCAAAGTCAAAATCTATATGGGCTCCTAAATCCCTTGTGTTGGCAATGCACTCCAAGGAACCACAAAAGCATGAAAAATCAAAAACCATGTGGATCCCTAAGCGGCTCCTTGAAGTACAAAAGCCTTAAGAAACATCCAACTTGGCATCCAAAGTTGCTATTCCTCCATCCAACCCTCTCAAATTTGTTCCTCCATCACCTTCTTCATCCATTTTGGGCCCTTATATCCCAAAATCCCAAGCCTTTCCTCCATCAAAATCTCAATATCCAAAATACATCTTTCCTCCATCAGTCCATCACCCCTCAAGGTGTGTGCCAATGTTGATCTTGCCAACATTTCTGTCCACTGAAGCATATTTCTTCCAATACTCTATCCATTATCCAATGCATATTTTCCATCCTTCCATCCGTTTGATCCAATCCTTTGCATAAATCCTTGCCTTAATTTCATCTCTTTTTCCATGTCCTTATCCTACCGACATCTTTGAGCATACTTTTAAAGGTCATGGTCCATTTTTTTCAAGGCTACTATCCAAACAAAAAGATATTTGAGTCCTTCCATCCCCTATCATGTGTCCATTTTCGACTAAAATGTCAAAATCCAAAAAAAAAAAAAAAAGTGAAAAAAAAAGAAAGAAAAAAGTAAAGCAAAAATAATTCGCCCTCTAGTGAAAACCTGGTAAACAAGCGCCTTGGGAAAGTACCATGATGAAAACCTAGCAAACAAGCATCATTCATAATCTATGAACTTCTTGCATACCGTACTTGGGGACAGGTTTTATCCTATCATATCCTTTTGTCCTACATTGTTCCATTATCCTATCGAACCTCTGTCATTACCCTTCATATCCTATTGTCCCTCATGTCCATTTCCTCTTTCCACCTTTGATCTTGACAAGGCAGAGGATATTCATGAGCATCATGCATCTTGCTTGCAGCTTTTAGTCCATCATAGCTTTTAGTCTTCATCCATTTGCTTATTACAACCTTTCATCCATATTCCCTATCTTATTGCAACTTTCTGCCACTATCCCTTATCCTACCCTAACCTTTAGTCCATGTCCCTTATCCATTCTTGGTCTTGCTTATCCTATCCATATCTTATCACTATCCATACACTCTTTTTCATTCCTTGATCTTGATCTGACATAAGGATGCAAAATTTAAACATATTTTTTCAAAAACCTCTTGACATGTCCCTCATGCCATGTCACTGCTTTACATTGTCATATCCAGTCTCTTGTCCCATCATGCAATAGCCCTTGAAAATTGCATCTGCATTGTCTCCATGATAAAAGGCCTTTGTCTTCCCTCTATCCACCATCATTTTAGCAAGCCTATTTATTCACCTGTCATATTCCTTTCCTTGCTAAACACTGGGGGCAAAAATCATAAAAAATCATAAAAATTGAAAAATGTCCTGAAATAACCATAAAAATTGAAAAATGTCCTGAAATAACCATAAAAATAAAAAAATGTCCTGAAAAAATCATAAAAAATTGAAAAAATGTCCTAAAATAAATCCCTAAAAAGTCAAATAAAGTCCTGAAAAAAAATGAACAAAAAAATTTCAAAACATTAAAATCCAAAAACAAGCATGTTGCAATAAATGATCCCTTTGTGCATAGACAAATTGCTGGGCATACCTCCAATGACTTTCAATCCAACACTGTGCTTTAATGAAATCATGCGTTAACAGATGAACTTTTCAATCAAACCAGGCATTCAAACTGATCAAAATTGTCATGTCAATCACTCAACATCAATATCATTTGTCCTTGTCACTATTATAATGGGTCTTATACAGGGTGTGGTATACTCCAAACCAGACTGTGTCCTATCTTAGATGGGGTACCGCATTCCCTGGAACCAGACAACATGATCATTCTTGTTTTCCACTTTTGACAATGATGATCAGAATGTTTGTTTGACTTGTTTGAATTTGCGAGTCTTATCTTTTTATTGATTTATTTTTGTCTTCGACCATGTTCCTATGTTGCTCGATGATGTCACTAAGTGATTTAGAGTGGTCGGGATGGCTCATGGTCCTTTATTATTTTTTGTCTTCTATTTGTGGAGTGTTTCATAACATTCTGGGGCAAGTTTGTCTTAGGATTTTTGAACTATTCCTTGTCTATGAACATGTTTGTCTTACGCAAAGGGATTGCATTATCGCTCTGGCCTTCGTTGCCATGTTGCACCGCATCCATTTTGCCATATCAAATAAAGGTTCTCACCTACTTATGTGCATATGTGAAAGCAAGTTTTCCTTCATCTCTAACTGTCCTCTGTCTAATTTCTTCTTGCTAACATTTCTTCCATCAGTCTTGGCAGTCCGTTCGAACCTATCATCTTTTGTCATTCTTATCGATCACTTGGCCTCTTTTTTGGATTTTTCCGGCCAATTCCTCGAGGGGGCATGCATATGCCATTATTATTGTCTGGGGCATTTTCATTATTGTTCTTTGAAACAATGCTTAAAATCGCATTGTCTCAAAGAGGGGCAAAATGTAGACACCTAAAAATGGTCAACGCTTGCGGAGTCATACTTTAACATTGGCGCATTGCCTTATTTTAGGTTTTTGCATTGCATTAACATTTCTTCTATGTTGCATACTTGGTCTTTATCATTTGTGAGCATCGAGTCCTTCTTCTGCATTCTTCATTTTTATTGCTTTTGAATTAGGGTTTTGTCCTCTTATCAATCTTGTCATTTTGAGATCGATTTGTCATCGATCCTCGTCCTTGTCAATCTCATCAATTTTGCAATCGATTTGTCATCGATCCTTGTCCTCTTCAATCATGTCAATTGGCGCATATCAATTTGGTCTCTTTATCAATATTGGTCAATTTGTCAACCAATTTCAATTGTTTATCAATCAAATCATTTATCAAGTCAGAATCATGATTAAATCGAATCTACATCAATTATCTTTTGTCAAGACCTAATTGTCATTCTTGCAATTCTAATTCATCTTCTAGGGTTTCATGATTTATTCATTTAACCTTGTTTGTCATTTTCCCTCTAGGTTAAATAATTTATTTATTTATCCCAAGTCTTCTTGTCACAATTAAATGTTTATTTAATTGGCTAATTAATTCCTCCTATTTTTGTAAATTAATTAATGAATGAAAAATTATTAATTAATTTACCTAATTTTCATCAATTTCCTAAATTCCAAGTCATCATTTGTAACCTAATTTTCTGATTGCTTCTAATGTCTATTTCTATTTCAAAATCTTGTCATAAATCCTTGCATAGCAATTTGTCATACACTTGTCATAATTTTGCTATTCTTGATTTGAATTTCTATTCAAATCACTTTCATGCTAATCTGATCTTTTCTCCAATTTGTCTATAAATTGGATGAATTTCTTCAATCAAAGTCCCTGGTCGAATCAATCATGCTTCTAGTATTCTTGCGCTATTATCTTGTCTACTTGCTTTCACATCATGCTTATGCACTAGTAGGTGAGATCCACAAACAAAGTTATTTGAAGGAGAAAGAAGGAAAATGGAGCCACATGAAGAAGACATCTGCATTTGGTTTGCTTAGTTTTCAATCTTGCATGTCTTGTTTTCATGTTTTCATTAAGTGTAATTAGGATTGTTATCACTGCATTTTAGTTTTCATGATTGAACTAGGCCAAATTCCCATATTGCTTTGATGATTTCCAGATTCCTATCTACACAAACACTCAGTCAGAATGTCACCTTGCTAGAGGGTTTTACAAATAAGACTGTTAAGTCCACTTGGTTAAGAGATTTTCTGTCACTTTCACAAAATAACAGTAATAAAATCTATCTGCAAATTCACATCTAAAATGCTAAAACAAATTCTTATTTGTTCAATACAATCTAGACATAGAACTAATCTTGTCCATCTGTTGGGCTTCTATACTCTGTTATTCAAATAGGTCTTCAAGCTTCTGTGCTCGATAATCACTATGTAGCATCCCTGTGCATACACTTGCCCACATACATTGTTTATCAATAGTTTCCTATTTATAAACAATTAGGTAACTGATTAATCTCCTTGATCACATTTCCCATGATCAATCATAGCCATCAGATCTTCAATCTTGTCTAGGTTCTATGCATCTTTCAATCTAAAAATGTTTTACCCCACCTGGGAACTTGCACATATTTCTTGGAACTTGTGCCAAGGTATTACGGTTCAATCTGCACTGTAGATCTTCATGCCGACTTTCCATTGCCTTAGATTCAATAACAAACTTCATGTACGACATACCAATCATTTAATCAGTTCCAACTCATCAGCTTCCTTCATTAAATAATGCATGTAACCATTTAATGCATTCTGTTATAGCTCGATTATAACTCGATTACAACTCGGTAAATACTAAACTTCACTCGGTAGACATTCCACCTTCATTAACCGATAGCGATAACCTTAGGGTTTACCGACTAGGTTCTTTGCTTGGTAACATAGTATAGTATTATCCTTACAATTTAAAACATATGTATGATGTTAAAACAATCTAAACATCATGATCTCATCATTGTCTAACTCGGTAATAGTTGCCCATTGAATACCTTATTCATCCCCTTATTTATCATATTCTTTTTGTGTCTTTTACCAACATCTTTATATTCTTCAAATCATACTTCTCAAGATATGGCAACATCATACTGAATTAGAAAGTCAATTTCTTGACATCAATGACAAAATAATAATATCAAGTCAGTAAACATCCTTAATTAGTTATATCCATAATCATCAACAACCTTCTCAATATCCTTATTGAAATGTGAACAATCTTTCATTGTCTGTTATAATGCTATATTGCCAACAATATCCCCCTTTGGCATTTTTGGCAAAACCAATTGATTTGACCTTAAAAGATTTGGATTGCTATGATTCTGAAATGCTGAAATGCTCTCCTCCATACATTAGATTTCTCCTCTTTTCTTTAGTCTTCTCAATCTATCATCTCAGTTTTCTTCTCCTTATATATTAGTCTTCTCCCCCTTTGACAACAATGCCAAAAAGTAAAGAACTAAAACATAATTTCTTCCTGTATGAAGTGATTTCCTGCTATTGTGTATCAACTGAGTCTCGGTCAAAGCATTTTGTCTTTAATTCATGCTCCCTGTATTGTTTCCTATAATATTTCCTGGACACCTTTAGAAAACATCCTAAAGTGTGTAATGCAGCATCAACTCCTAAAAGATATTCGATAGAGTCATCGAATTTATGCTTTCACTGAACTCAGTCGGTAAGTAGAAGATAGGGGTAGGACCTCTAACTTACTTCTGAGATATTCAAAAGTGTCCCTTGGTAGTGGCTTGGTGAAGATATCTGCTATTTGTTCCTTTGTACTAACATACTCCAACACCACTTTCTTCTCTTGATCTTCTTCTCTAAGAAAATGATATTTGATAGAGATGTGCTTTGTTTTAGAGTGCATAACATGATTTTTTGAAATATTAATGGTACTAGTATTGTCACAGAATATGGTTACCAGCTCGATAACTTTCTCATTTATACCTTCCAATAGTTGTTTGATCCATGCAATGTTAGTACAATTCAATGCTGCAGCAACGTATTCAACTTCTGCTGTTGACTGTGAAACAGATCCTTGTTTCTTGCTAAGCCAACTCACTAGTCTTTCTCCTAAAAAGAAAGCTCCTCCACTTGTTCTTTTTCTGTCATCAATGTTGCCTGCCCAATCAACATCAGTATAAACTTTTAAATCAAAATCATTTCCTTTCTGATACAGTAAGCCACAATCCTCTGTGCCTTTCAAGTATCTAAAAATTCTTTTGATTGCTGTCATGTGTGCTTCCTTAGGATCTGCAGAGAATCTTGCAACTATACCTACAACATGTGCTATGTGATAGTTCTGATACTTAATATAAGTACATATCCAATAGCCAATAAGATGAGAGGGGGGGGGGGGGTGAATCATACAAACTTAATCTTCCATAAAAACATTAGATTCAACCTCGGTAACATATATATCAGTAATATAACCAAAACTGTTAAACATGTAAACTCAAAAGTATATAAACATCATAAAACTCATAACACCAGATTTAATATGGAAACCCAAATAGGGAAAAACCATTGTGGGATTTCAGACCCACTAAGAAATATACTCTTCTAGAGTATGCTCGGTTAAAAGCAAATCCTGTTAAAGATTACAAACACATTGCTAGATGTGACCCGGTTAAAGGATTTCCCTCAGATCTGTTAGGATCTTCACCTTGTTAGAAGTGACCTTGTTAAAGGATTTCAAACACTCAATCAGAATGTCACCTTGCTAGAGGGTTTTACAAATAAGACTGTTAAGTCCACTCGGTTAAGAGATTTTCTGTCACTTTCACAAAATAATAGTAATAAAAATCTATCTGCAACTTCACATCTAAAATGCTAAAGCAGATTCCTATTTGTTCAATACAATCTAGACATAGAACTAATCTTGTCTATTTGTTGGGCTTCTATACTTTGTTATTCAAATAGGTCTTCAAGCTTCTGTGCTCGGTAATCACTATGTAGCATCCCTGTGGATACACTTGCCCGCATACATTGTTTATCAACAGTTTCCTATTTATAAATGATTAGGTAACCACTTAATCTCCTTGATCACATTTCCCATGATCAATCATAGCCATCAGATCTTCAATCTTGTCCAGGTTCAATGCATCTTTTGATCTGAAAATGTTTTACCCTGCCTTGGAACTTGCATACATTTCTTGGAACTTGTGCCAGAGTATAGCAGTTCAATCTGCGCTATAGATCTTCATGCCAACTTTCCATTGCCTTAGATTCATTAACAAACTTCATCCACGGCTCACCAATCATTTAATGAGTTCCAACTCATCAGCTTCCTTCATTAAATAACGCATGCAAACATTTAATGCATTCTGTTATAGCTCGGTTACAACTTGGTAGCAACTCAGTTATAACTCGATGAATACTAAACTTCACTCGGTAGACATTCTGCCTTCATTAACTGATAGCGATAACCTTAGGGTTTACCGACTAGGTGTCTTAGGGTTTACCTACTACGTTCTTTGCTTGGTAACATAGTATAGTATTAACCTTCACAATTTACAACATATGTATGATGTTAAAACAATCTAAACATCATGATCTCATCATTATCTGACTCGGTAGGAGTTTCCCATTGAATACCTTATTCATCCTCTTATTCATCATATTCTTTCCTGTGTCTTTTACCGACATCTTTATACTCTTTAAATCATACTTCTCAAGATATGGCAACACCATACTAAATTAGAAAATCAATTTCTTGACATCAATGACAAAATAATAATATCAATACAGTAAACATCTTCAATCAGTTTTATCCATAATCATCAACAACCTTCTCAATATCCTTATGAAATGCCAACAATCTTTCATTGTTTGTTAAAATGCAATATTGCCAACAATCTCCCCCTTTGGCATTGATGGCAAAACCAATTGATTTGATCTTTAAAAGATTCAGATTGTTGTGATTCTAAAATGCTGAAATGCTCTCCCCCATATAGTAGACTTCTCCTCTTTTTTCAGTCTTTGTTCCAATCTTCAGTCAGTCTTCTCTCAGTCTTCGCCTCTAATATTAGTCTTCTCTCCCTTTGACAACAATGCCAAAAGGTAAAGAACTAAAACATAAATTCTTTCTGTATGAAGTGATTTTCCTGCTGTTGTGTATCAACTGAGTCTCGGTCAGAGCATTTTGCCTTCAAATCCTATTCCCTATATAATGTCCTATAACAATTCCTGTACACCTTTAGAAAACATCCTAAAGTGTGTAATGCAACATCAAGTCCTAAAAGCTAGTCAATAGAGTCATCGGATTGATGCTTTCACCGAACTCGGTCAGTGAGTCGAAGATAGGGGTAGGACCCCTAACTTACTTCTGAGATATTCAAAAGTGTCCCTTGGTAGTGGCTTGGTGAAGATATCTGCTATTTGTTCCTTTGTACTAACATACTCCAACACCACTTTCTTCTCTTGAGCTTCTTCTCTAAGATAATGATATTTGATAGAGATGTGCTTTGTCTTAGAGTGCATAACAGGATTTTTTGAAATATTAATGGCACTAGTATTGTCACAAGATAAAGTTACTAGCTCGGTAACTTTCTCATTTATACCTTCCAATAGTTGTTTGATCCATGCAATGTTAGTACAATTTAGTGCTGCAGTAACGTATTTAGCTTCTGCTGTTGACTGTGAAACACATCCTTGTTTCTTGCTAAGCCAACTCACTAGTCTTTCTTATAAAAAGAAAGCTCCTCCACTTGTTCTTTTTCTATCATCAATGTTGCCTGCCCAATCAGCATCAGTATAAACTTTTAAATCAAAATCATTTCCTTTCTGATATAAGCCATAATCCTCAATGCCTTTCAAGTATCTAAAAATTCTTTTGATTGTTGTCATGTGTGTTTCCTTAGGATCTACAGAGAATCTTGCAACTATACCTATTGCATGTGCTATGTCTGGTCTTTTGTGAACAACATATTGTAGCTTTCCAATCACGAATTGGTAAAGTGTCTCATCAATAGATGCAAATTCATCATTCTTTGATAATTTATAGTTGGTAGTCATAGGAGTACTTACTGGTTTTGAATCCTCCATTCCAAATTTCTTCAAGATTTCCTTTATGTACTTTTCTCACCAATTAATGACATCTCAAATTCTTTGCTCATTCCATTTCCAAAGTTCTTGCATAAAGAGTCATTTCCACAAAATATAATATCATCAAAAAATATGGTTGAGATCAGTATTCCATTTTCATCATTCTTCATGTGCATTTTGTTGTTCTCACTTGTTCTTATAAAACCAATCTTAATCAAATAAGAGTGGAATCATTCATACCATGCTCTAGGTGCTTGTTTCAAACCATATAAAGCTTTGTTCAATTTATATACCTGATCTTTATTATTGTCATAAACAAATCCTTCAGGTTGTTCAATAAAAACTTCTTCTTCTAATATTCCATTCAGAAATGCAGATTTGACATCCATTTGATATACCTTGAAGTTTTTGAAAGCAACATAGGCCAACAATGTTCTTACTCCTTCCAGTCTAGCAACAGGTGCAAAAGTTTCACCATAATCAATTCCTTCTTCTTGAGCATAACCTTTGCAAACTAGTCTTGCTTTGTTTCGAATGACTTCTCCTTTTTCATTTAGCTTGTTTCTGAAAATCCACTTTGTACTGATTACATTTTTGTCCTTTGGTCTTTGGATTGGTGTCCATGTGTCATTCTTCTTGATTTGATCAATCTCTTCTGTCATAGCATTTGTCCAATCTTCACTGTTAAATGCCTCTTTCACTATTCTCAGTTCAAATTCAGATATCAAACATGTGTTATGTCTCAGTTTGTTCCTTGTCATCACTGGATCATCCTTATCTCCTATAATCTGACTTGGTGCATGGTGTCTTCTAACATACTTGCCTAATACAAGCTCGGTAGGCTCTATATGATCTTCTTCGTCACTCGGTAACTAGATATTCTCTTCATTTTCTTCAATAGTCTTCTCGGTAAGACTTCTTGGTTGAACATAGACAAATTCATCATAGTCTTTTGGGTCCTTGGAATTTCCTTCATCATTTCTTTATGCAAATTCATCAATTTTCACATTTGCACTTTCTACTATTTTGTTAGATGATTTGATCAGACATTTAAATGCTTTGCTTCTAGAAGAATAACCTAGAAATGTTCCTTCTTCACTTTTCTGATCAAACTTGCCATTTCTATCATCTTTGTGAACATAGCATCTACTTCCAAAGATTTTAAAATAACTTACATTAGGTTTCTTATCATACTAGATTTCATATGGTGTCTTCAAAGTACCTTTCTTCAATTGAACTTGGTTCAAGGTGTAAACTGCTGTTCTTATTGCTTCTCTCCAAAATGTTTGTGGCACCTTCTTTTCAATCATTAGTGTTCTAGCACAATCCACAATAGATCTATTTCTTCTCTAAGCTTTTCCATTTTGCTGTGGAGTTCTCAGTACAGAGACTTGTCTTTTAATACCATGATTATTGCAAAATAAGTTGAACTCATCAGATATGAACTCTCCTCCTCTATCTGATCTAAGACATTTTAATTGTCTTCCTGTTTCATTTTCAACTCTTGCCTTGTACCATTTAAACATTTGAAAAGCTTCTGATTTTTCTTTTAAAAACATTACTGACATCATCCTTGAATAGTCATCCACAAATTATATGAAATATTTATCACCATAATAATTTTGAACTTTCATAGGACCACAAAGATCAGTGTGCACTAGATCTAGAATTCCCTTAGATGTGTAAGACTTACTTGTAAAGCTTGATCTTGTCATCTTACCCATCTGGCATCCTCAACACATAGCATTCTTAGGTTTTTCAAGACTCGGTAGACCTCTTACTCGGTGCTTCTTTCTTATTTCGATCAAATTATAAAAATTGACATGACAAAACCTTTTATGCCATAACTAGGTATCTTCTATCTTTGCATACAAACACTTGTTATGAGTTGAGTCAAAGTGAAATGTGTTACCTTTTGTTTGTGTCCTTGTAGCAACTAACTTTCCATTCTTGTCATGAACTTTGACAGTTCCTTTCTGAAATTGTATTCGGTAACCTATGTTGTTTAGCTGTGCTACACTCAACAAATTGTATTTCAAACCTTCAACCCAATAAATGTCATTGCATCTTGCATTGTCAAGAAGTGTTATAGATCCTTTACCTTTCACCGGACATGGTGCATCATTACCAAATCTAACATAGCCTCCATCATAAACTTCTAATATAACAAACTTGTGTTTATTTCCTGTCATATGATGTGAGCATCCACTATCTATAATCCAAGAATCATTAGTGTTTATATGAGATATTTGGGCTTTTTCTTCATACCTTTCTTCATCTGATCCATCTTTGATAGCCACATAAACTACTTCCTCTGTATCAGTCTCATCTGATTTATCATTATTGGATTCTTCATCAGCTATTAAGCATGTCTTTCTATCTCTTCTTCTGAAGTCTCGGTGTCCTCTGTAATGATTATCTTTCTGTTTGTCATCTCGGTACTCTCTCTTTTCAGTAAAATCTTTGTCAGGATAGTTAGAAGCCATATGACCTATCTTGTCACAATTGAAACATTTCAAAGGTAGTTTTTCTTTATACTTACCATTGCCTCTCGGTAACCTTTTGGCTAATGGTGCTTCAAACTCTTCTTGCTTTCTGATTTCCTCTTATAGTTTGTGTACTTCCTCCATGTTCTTACAAAATATTTCACTTGCTCCACTATGATCTCCTTCAGAGTACTTATACTTTCTTTCATTTTAATCATTAGATTCATCAAGATGAAAAGAACTAAATGCAGATTCAACTTTATTTACTAAAGATCCACTGTTATCAAAATTACTTAACTCAAATGCATGTAGCTTACCAATAGTAGCATCTAAAGAAACTGACATATTAGGTACAGAGCTCAATTCATTGATTGTAGAGACTCGGATTGCATAAGCTGGTAGAAGGGTTCTCAACAACTTACTTGTTATATCCCTTTCTTCAATAGTTTGACCTGCTCCTTTGATTTGATTGACAATCTCCTTTAGTCTTGTACTGTACTGAGTTATGTTCTCACCTTCATTCATTCTCATAGATTCAAGTTGTCCTCTTAGACTATCTACTTTTGCTCTTTGAACATGTTCATCTCCTCCATATACTGATATGAGCTTATCCCACATTGCCTTTGCATCATTACAACCTTCTAGGTCATTAAACTCTAAGTCAGTCAATGCAGATGTTATTTCAATCATTGCTTGAATATGTTCTTGCTTTGCCTTTATCTCTTCCATAGTCAATGGATAGGTGCTCGGTGTAACAAAACAATTCTCCAGATAGTATACAACATATTCTCCAACTCCTGATAGATGCAGCTTCATCCTTTACTGCCATGTAGAGAAACTTGACTTGTTCAGCTTCGGTGCATCCCTCTTATACATCTTTGGATCTTTAACTCAAGTTATTTTAAACTTTTCCTTCCAGAGTCCAAAGCTCTGATACCAATTGATAGTTCTAATACTTAATATAAGTACAGATCCAATAGCCAATAAGATGAGAGGGGGGGGTGAATCATACAAACTTAATCTTCCATAAAAATATCAGATTCAACCTTAGTAACATATATATCAGTAATATAACAAAAATTGTTAAACATGCAAACTCAAAAGCATATAAACATCATAAACCTCATAACACCAGACTTAATGTGGAAACCAAAATAGGGAAAAACCATTGTGGGAATTTGGACCCACTAAGAAATATACTCTTCTAGAGCATGCTCGATTAAAAGCAAATCCTTTTAAAGATTACAAACACATTGCTAGATGTGACCCGGACCCGGTTAAGGGATTTTCCTCAGATCTATTAGGATCTTCAGCTTGTTAGAAGTGACCTTGTTAAAGGATTTCAAACACTCAATCAAAATGTCACCTTGCTAGAGGGTTTTACAAATAAGACTATTAAGTCCACTCAGTTAAGAGATTTTTTGTCACTTTCACAAAATAACAGTAATAAAAATCTATCTGCAACTTCACATCTAAAATGCTAAAGAAGATTCCTATTTGTTCAATACAATCTAGACATAGAACTAATCTTGTATATCTGCTAGGCTTTTATACTCTGTTATTCAAATAGGTCTTCAAGCTTCTATGCTCGGTAATCACTATGTAGCATCCTTGTGCATACACTTGCCTGCATACATTGTTTATCAACAGTTTCCTATTTATAAACAATTAGGTAACCGCTTAATCTCCTTGATCACATTTCCCATGATCAATCATAGCCATCAGATCTTCAATCTTGTCCAGGTTCAATGCATCTTTTGATCTGAAAATGTTTTACCCTACCTTGGAACTTGCATACATTTCTTGGAACTTGTGCCAAGGTATTGCGGTTCAATTTGCACTGTAGATCTTCATGCCAACTTTCCATTGCCTTAGATTTATTAACAAAATTCATCCACGACTCACCAATCATTTAATTAGTTCCAGCTCATCAGCTTCCTTCATTAAATAATGCATGAAAACATTTAATGCATTCTGTTATAGCACGGTTACAACTCGGTAGTAACTCAGTTATAACTCGGTGAATACTAAACTTCACTCGGTAGACATTTTGCCTTCATGAACTGATAGCGATAACCTTAGGGTTTACCGACTAGGTTCCTTAGGGTTTACCTACTAGGTTCTTTACTTGGTAACATAGTATAGTATTAACCTTCACAATTTACAACATATGTATGATGTTAAAACAATCTAAACATCATGATCTCATCATTGTCTGACTCGATAGTAGTTGCCCATTGAATACCTTATTCATCCCCTTATTCATTATATTCTTTCCTGTCTCTTTTACTGACATCTTTATACTCTTTAAATCATACTTCTCAAGATATGGCAACATCATACTGAATTAGAAAATCAATTTCTTGATATCAATGACAAAATAATAATATCAAGACAGTAAGCATCTTTAATCAGTTTTATTCATAATCATCAACAACCTTCTCAATATCCTTATGAAATTCCAACAATCTTTCATTGTCTGTTAAAATGCAATATTGCCAACACTATGTCTGGTATGCTGTGAACAACATATCATAGTTTTCCAATCATGGATCGGTAAAGTGTCTCATCAACAGATGCAGATTCATCATTCTTTGATAATTTACAGTTGGTAGTCATAGGAGTACTTATTGGTTTTGAATCCTCCATTCCAAATTTCTTCAAGATTTCCTTTATGTACTTGGATTGACTAATGAAAATCTCATTTTTCATTTGTAGTATCTGTAAACCTATAAAATACTTTATCTCACCGATTAATGACATCTCAAATTCTTTGCTCATTTCATTTCCAAAGTTCTTACTTAAAGAGTCATTTCCACAAAATATAATATCATCAACAAATATGGTTGAGATCAGTATTCCATTTTCATCATTCTTCATGTACATTTTGTTGTTCTCACTAGTCCTTATAAGACCAATCTTAATCAAATAAGAGTGCAATCTTTCATACCATGCTCTAGGTGCTTGTTTCAGACCATATAAAGCTTTGTTCAATTTACATACCTGATCTTTATTATTGTCTTCAACAAATCCTTCAGGTTGTTCAATAAAAAATTCTTCTTCTAATATTCCATTCAGAAAAGCAGATTTGACATCCATTTGATATACCTTGAAGTTTTTGACAGCAGCATAGGCCAACAATGTTCTTATTCCTTCAAGTCTAGCAATAGGTGCAAAAGTTTCACCATAATCAATTCCTTCTTCTTGAGCATAACCTTTGCAAACTAGTCTTGCTTTGTTTTGAATGACCTCTCCTTTTTCATTTAGCTTGTTTCTGAAAATCCACTTTGTACCGATTATATTTTTGTCCTTCGGTCTTGGGATTAGTGTCCATGTGTCATTCTTCTTGATTTGATCAATCTCTTCTGTCATAGCATTTGTCCAATCTTCACTGTTAAATGCCTCTTTCACTATTCTCGGTTCAGATTCAGATATCAAACATGTGTTATGTCTCAGTTTGTTCCTTATCATCACTGGATCATCCTTATCTCCTATAATCTGACTTGGTGCATGGTGTCTTCTAACATACTTGGCTAATATAGGCTCAGTAGGCTCTATATGATCTTCTTCATCACTCGGTAACTAGATATTCTCTTCATTTTCTTCAATAGTCTTCTCGGTAAGACTTCTTGGTTGAACATAGACAAATTCATCATAGTCTTCTGGTTCCTTGGAATTTCCTTCATCCTTTCTTTCTACAAATTCATCAATTTTCACATTTGCACTTTCTACTATTTTGTTAGATGATTTGATCAGACATTTAAATGCTTTGCTTCTAGAAGAATAACCTAGAAATGTTCCTTCTTCACTTTTCTGATCAAACTTGCCATTTCTATCATTTTTGTGAACATAGCATCTACTTCCAAAGATTTTAAAATAACTTACATTATGTTTCTTATCATACCAGATTTCATATGGTGTCTTCAAAGTACCTTTCTTCAATTGTACTCGGTTCAAGGTGTAAACTGTTGTGCTTATTGCTTCTCTCCAAAATGTTTGTAGCACCTTCTTTTCAATCATCAGTGTTTTAGCACAATCCACAATAGATTTGTATCCTCTCTTAGCTATTCAATTCTACTGTGGAGTTCTTGGTGCAGAGACTTGTCTTTTAATACCATGATCATTGCAAAATAAGTTGAATTCATTAGATGTGAACTCTCCTCCTCTATCTGATCTAAGACATTTCAGTTGTCTTCCTGTTTCATTTTCAACTCTTGCCTTGTACGATTTAAACATTTGAAAAGCTTCTGATTTATCTTTTGAAAACATTACTGATAGCATCTTTGAATAGTCATCCACAAATAATATGAAATATTTATCACCATAATAACTTTGAACTTTCATAGGACCACAAAGATCTGTGTTCACTAGATCTAAAGTTCCCTTAGAAGTGTAAGACTTACTTGTAAAGCTTGATCTTGACATCTTACCCATCTGACATCCTTGGCACATAGAATTCTCAAGTTTTTCAAGACTTGGTAGACCTCTTACTCGGTGTTTCTTGCTTATTTTGATCAGATTATCAAAATTTACATGACAAAACCTTTTATGCCATAACCAGGTATCATCTATCTTTGCATACAAACACTTGTTACGAGTTGAGTCAAGGTGAAATGTGCTACCTTTTGTTTGTGTCCCGGTAGTAGCTAACTTTCCATTTTTATCATGAACTTTGAAAATTCCTTTCTGAAATTCTATTCGGTAACCTGTGTTGTTTAGCTGTGCTACACTCAACAAATTGTGTTTCAAACCTTCAACCCAATAAACATCATTGCATCTTCCATTGTCAAGAAGGGTTATAGATCCTTTACCTTTCACCAGACATGGTGCATCATTACCAAATCTAACATAGCCTCCATCATAATCTTCTAATATAACAAACTTGTGTTTATCTCCTGTCATATGATGTGAACATCCACTATCTATGATCCAAGAATCATTAGTGTTTATGTGAGATATTAGGGCTTTTTCTTCATACCTTTCTTCATCTGATCCATCTTTGATAGCCACATAAACTACTTCCTCTATATCAGTTTCATCTGATTTATCATCATTGGATTCCTCATTAGCTATTAAGCATGTCTTTCTAACTCTTCTTCTGAAATCTCGGTGTCCTCTATAATGATTATCTTTCTGTCTGTCATCTCAGTAATCTCTCCTTTCATTAGAATATTTGTCAGGACAGTTAGAAGCCATATGTCCTATCTTATCACAATTGAAACATTTCAAAGGTAGTTTTCCTTTATACTTACCTTTGCCTCTCGGTAACCTTTTGGCTAATAGTGCTTCAAACTCTTCTTGCTTTCTAATTTCCTCATACAGTTTGTGTACTTCTTCCATGTTCTTATGAAATCTTTCACTTGCTCCACTGTGATCTCCTTCAGAGTACTTATACTTTCTTTCATTGAAATCATTAGATTCATCAAGATGAAAAGAAGTAAATGCAAATTCAACTTTATTTACCGAAGATCCACTGTTATCAAAGTTACTTAATTCAAATGCATGTAGCTTACCAATAGTAGAATCTAAAGAAACTGGCATATTAGATACAGACCTCAATTCATTGATTGCAGAGACTCATATTTTATAAGCCGATAGAAGGGTTCTTAACAACTTACTTGTTATATCCTTTTCTTCAATAGTTCTACCTGCTCCTTTGATTTGATTGACAATCTCCTTTAGTCTTGTACTGTACTGAGTTATGTTCTCACCTTCATTCATCCTCATAGATTCAAGTTGTCTTCTTAGACTATCTACTTTTTCTCTTTTAACATGTTCATCTCCTCCATACATTGATATGAGCTTATCCCACATTGCCTTTGCATCATTGCAACCTTCTAGATCATTAAACTCTGAATCGGTCAATGCAGATGTTATTTCAATCATTGCTTGAATATGTTCTTGCTTTGCCTTTATCTCTTCCATAGTCAATGGATAGGTGCTTGGTGTAAAAAAATCATTCTCCAGATAGTATATGGCATATTCTCCAACTCTTGATAGATGCAGTTTCATCCTTTTCTGCCATGTAGAGAAACTTGACTTGTTCAGCTTTGGTGCATCCCTCTTATACATCTTTGGATCTTTAACTCAAGTGCCTTTAAACTTTTCTTCCGGAATCCAAAGCTCTGATATCGATCGATAGTTCTGATACTAAATGTAAGTATAGATCCAATAGCCAACAAGACGAGAGGGGGGGTGAATCATACAATTTTAATCTTCTATAAAAACATCAGATTCAACCTCGATAACATATACTTCAATAATATAACCAAAACTGTTAAACATGCAAACTCAAAAGCATATAAACATCATAAACCTCATAACACCAGATTTAACGTGGAAACCCAAATAGGGAAAAACCACTGTGGGATTTTGGACCCACTAAGAAATATACTCTTCTAGAGTATGCTAGGTTAAAAGCAAATCCTGTTAAAGATTACAAACACATTGCTAGATGTGACCCGGTTAAGGGATTTCCCTCAGATCTATTAAGATCTTCACCTTGTTAGAAGTGACCTTGTTAAAGGATTTCAAACACTCAATCAGAATGTCACCTTGCTAGAGGGTTTTACAAATAAGACTGTTAAGTCCACTCGGTTAAGATATTTTCTATCACTTTCACAAAATAACAGTAATAAAAATCTATCTGCAACTTCACATCTAAAATGCTAAAGCAGATTCTTATTTGTTCAATACAATCTAGACATAGAACTAATCTTGTCCATCTGCTGGGGTTCTATACTCTATTATTCAAACAGGTCTTCAAGCTTTTGTGCTCGGTAATCACTATGTAGCATCCCTGTGCATACACTTGCCCGCATACATTGTTTATCAATAGTTTCCTATTTATAAACAATTAGGTAACCGCTTAATCTCCTTGATCACATTTCCCATGATCAATCATAGCCATCAGATCTTCAATCTTGTCCAAGTTCTATGCATCTTTCGATCTGAAAATGTTTTACCCCACCTAGGAATTTGCACATATTTCTTGGAACTTGTGCCAGGGTATTGCGGTTCAATCTGCACTGTAGATCTTCATGCCAACTTTCCATTGCCTTTCATTAACAAACTTCATGTACGACATACCAATCATTTAATCAGTTCCAGCTCATCAACTTCCTTCATTAAATAACGCATGTAACCATTTAATGTATTCTGTTATAGCTCAGTTATAGCTCGGTTACAACTTGGTAAATACTAAACTTCACTCGGTAGACATTCCGCCTTCATTAACCGATAGCGATAACCTTAGGGTTTACCAAGTAGGTTCCTTAGGGTTTACCAACTAGGTTCTTTGCTTGGTAACATAGTATAATATTATCCTTACAATTTACAACATATGTATGATGTTAAAACAATCTAAACATCATGATCTCATCATTGTCTAACACGGTAATAGTTTCCCATTGAATACCTTACTTATCCCCTTATTTAGCATATTCTTTCTGTGTCTTTTACCGACATCTTTATATTCTTGAAATCATACTTCTCAAGATATGGCAACATCATACTAAATTAGAAAGTCAATTTCTTGACATCAATGACAAAATAATAATATCAAGACAGTAAACATCCTTAATTAGTTATATCCATAATCATCAACAACCTTCTCAACATCCTTATTGAAATGCCAACAATCTTTCATTGTCTGTTATAATGCTATATTGCCAACAATTAACCCTACCTAACATAAGGCTTCTTATTTTGTGCTTACTGTGAAAAATATTTCTATCTACAACCTCAAGTGTCCTGTCCATCTCCTCTGGAGTAATAGAAGCACAAATAGATAACAACTCCTGAATCTTTATATGCTTGTCCCCCTCCATTGCTGATAATTTTATAGCATCTAAATTTTCATATAAATGTGCTGGTATTTGATTTTCAATTTGTAACAAGGATTTCTTATAAATATCCAAATACAAAAAAATTGCTTCCTCAACTTCTCTCTGTTCATCATCATCCAAATGCTCATAATAAAATTGTACATTCTTCAACATACCATCTTTAGTTATTTCATCTACTAATTTTGCACAAGACTTGGGTGGAATAATAGTTACATTACCTAATGAGCCTATAAATTGACCATATTATTTCATGTTTTATTATACTTTAACTCATGTTTATAATGTCCTTCCAAGTCATTTCCAAACATTACCTTGGTTTTGTGAAGCATTAACCAAGATTAATGGTGTTTGATATGCATATGTGTGTCTAGCTAGTTGATGCTAAATAAATGTAACATATTATAATAAATGGTTATTATTGAATGTAAAGTACTTAAGAAGGATTAACATGTTTTTTTGAGTGGTTTGAGTTGTTCATATAGCTAGAAGAAAGGAGGAGCAAGTTGGGAATTGGCAGATGTAGTAGTTGACTGAAAGTGCAAAAAAAGTCAAAAAACTAGTTTCAGTAAAACGGGCATATATCACTCGTTTCTTAACAAAATCAAAATTTTCAAAATGATATGTAAATATTAAAAGGAGATCTAAAATGGGTTTAAACCATGTGAGGTGATTCACAATAGTTAATGTGCAACATTCACCAGAAGTTGACTAAGACAAACTAGTAGATTTCCAGGCAGTAGTTAAAGATTGAGTTCTAGTTCAACTTGGACTCTTCTACCACTTGACGAGTTCGTTTATTTGGAGTTATTGAAGTCAAGAAAAATTGGAGAATATTATGGAAACAATATTTGATGATTCATAAATAATTATAACATGTTTTGTACACATGTTCAACCATGACTGTACTTTATAGTTGTAGAGTTCGAAGAGGATTAGAAGTCTCTCAACTCTTGTTACTTTAATCTTTATTATCAGTCATGAGTAGAATAAGTCATCTCCTTTCTATCATAGGAGAAATTAAATTTGTAATAAGTTGTTGAGTTTGTAATTACTTCAACTCTCAAGCCTGAAGCATAAATCTGAGATTTTGTTGAGTTGTGAGTAAGTAGTGTTGAAATTATTGTTGATAGTAGTGTTAAGAATAGTGTAGAGAGTATCCAGTTAGTGTTGAGTCTTGTTAATGGTATCCAATTTCAATCAACAAGTATGGTATATGTCCATGTAATATTTTATATGCAATAAGAAGATTATTTGAGCATTGAAGCTTGTCTATTGAAGAGGGAATGCTAATGATAGATTGAAGCAACTCAAGCAAGGGCCACTTGAGGAACTGTGATTTCATCATAGTTTAGATTTGCAATAGTCTAGATTTTTATTCATTATGCTTTACTTTAATTATTTAGTTGGTTATGATAGGTTTTGTTTTCAGCATATTTGATTTCACTAGTTTTAGAATAGTCGTCATGCAGCCACTGTTGTTGCAAATACCAGTCATCCTACAACCACTGTTGTTGCAAATAACCAGTCATCCTGTAACCACTGCTATTGCAAATAACTAGTCTTCCTGCAGCCACTACTATGTAGTTAGTTTTATTTACAACATTGTCATGTTTTCAATTTAGTTTATTATTCTGAGTTTATTTGCTATACACAACTGAAATAACAACTTAGAAGGCTTCCATAGTGCATATACAATGCTGTCTCATTTCAAGTTCATGTCACTGGGTTGATAATTAAATGTAGCTTCTAGTTCATGAAGGGTTTCTTAGTGTGGATAAAATCCCTAAGTTGTGAATTAGTATTCCAACCTCGATTGCAATTAAAAATCTCAACATTTTTGGCTCCGTTGTTGGGGATGAGTCAAGCTATGAGAGTCTCTAAGTTGTTTTAGAATGTCTACATTTTGTAAGTATTTGTAAGAACCAGAAAAAATGGATTTTGGATCCATGAAGCACATTAACCAGGAGCCAGAATATCGTTTGCAGAAAGTTTGGAAATCAATGAAGACATGTCCTCTAACATCATAGAAGAATTTTGTTCATGTATTGATGACAAGGTGCTGGTTTGTGAGAAGGTAAAGAAAGATAACCTTGTTTTGCAAAATGAAGAAGTTACCATACACAAGGTTGTTGAACATGATGCCAAATCAGAACTCTTACTTCAAGAAGACAGCTGCCATAAAGCTAAATTCAGTCATCTAATGCTGAAAGGTAAAGAAGATATTGATGAAGACATGTTTTGGGATGACTTAGAGAATTTTTTCTTAAATTTGGATGCTAGACGAGTATCTTTTATAGAGCAAAATCATGAGCAGCAAGAGAAAAGTGCAAAAATTTCTATGTTTCAATCAAATAAGTCACACAAAATGGAGTTTACAAATCAAGAAGAGGACAAAGAGGCAACCCATCAACACAAAAGCACCAAGGAGGATTCTAAATTTGTGCTTTCATAAGGATGTCTCATTAGACATCTAGCTAAGGAGGCAAGCAAAGCATCACAACTTATTGCATCCAAGCATGAAGTTGCAGTTCAAGATGAAGCTAAATTTTCAGTTGCAGCTGAAGAAGAATTGTTTCAACTCTCCTATCCAGTTCAAAACAACAATATGTATGGTCAATATGAAGTTGTAAGAGAGTTTTTTAATGTCTTTGAAAAGTCATTGCAATTGTTTGTTAAGTTTCTATTGATATTGCAACTCTTTTTGGTTGCACATAAGCATGTGAAGCATTGTAAGTTGCCGAGAAACGGAGATATATCATAGAGCCAGTGAATGGTTTTATTTGATTGAGTCTTATTTGGTGGTTAGTGTAGGTTAGGATAAGATAGGATAGGTTTTTCATTCAATAAGTGCTCTTGCACAATATCTTAGATGTCTTTTTCTTCAATTGTTCATGCATAGTTAGTTAGGTGTTGTCTAGTGGAGTTGTTTCCCCAAATTCTTCTTGTTCAAATGACTCTTTCATAGCTGTTTACAGCTAGTGTGTTGGTCATATTTCAAGGTCACTTATTTTTCCAGGCTATGAGTTAGTCATGTCTTCAAATTTGAAAGAAAGTCTCTGCATATGTTGTAAAAAACGTAGTCTAGTTGATCAACTCATGTTATATTTACTGATATATGGACATCATATAAAGTTATATTCAAGTCATTGGATGGAGGTGCAATAATTGTTCAATAAGTTTGCATCCTTTCTAAGTTAATTGTAGAAATTGTAGGGTGACTAAATAGTCAACCTACACAATCTCTCAAGAAGTCTACAACAACTCTTAATGTCAAATATACAACTCTCTTCAAGGGACCTATAAAATCAACTCTTTAGGGACCTGTACTTTCAGCTCTTCACCAAATTTTCAGCTTTTCAAATCACTAAAGGTACTTACATTTATGATTTCCATTTATTTGTAATATTTATCATTTTTTAGTTAATTGGCTATCTATGCATTATAATGTGTTTGTCAAATTGTCATTTTTCTTGTTACATGCTTCATAACTTATTTATTGTTCCACCATCATCCATTCATTGTCATTTGAGGACAAATGACCTTTCAGTTGGGGGGAAACATCCATGCCTTGTATTGTTTTCCTACACCATAAAAAGATGATCTTGCCATAGTTTTGTGTTAGGCCCAATATGGAAAGCTAATGTAATGAGAGGGGAGGGGTGAATCAGTACTTCAAATCCTTTCTTGAACAATAACTTCACTGTTATGCATAAACTAAAAATTGTTGTAACATAACATAAAGCTAAAACAAATAAATAACAATCATACATGATTCACTCCATAACTCATATATTTTGGTTATGCAGAAACTCTTGGTTAGAGAGAAAAACTGCAGTGGGGATGGCACCCACAACTTCACTACTACAATAATAAAGAGTGCTCGGTTAGAGCTACATGTTTAGCTATTTTTGATAGCTTACCTTGTTAGGAGTATCAAGATCATTAGATCTACCTTGCTAAAGGATTTTACAACACTTATTCTAAATGTTGCACCTAGTTAAAGGCTTTACAATTTATAGACTTTGTTAGAGTCTTTTACCCTATTAAAGGTTTCACTTAAAACTTCAAATTATTACAATAAAATCTTTACAAATATCTCAACTTTACATCTGGAATGTTATAGCAAATTCTATGTGCTCAAAATGAGATTACATTGCTTATAGCATACCTCGGTAACCCATAACGTAACTTGGTAAACCCTTCTGTTTACTCTGTTCTTTGACTGTTCTCTAAAATCCTTCTCGGTGACCTCTGTGTCTCTGTAATAGTCATAACACTCAGTGCTTTCTTATGTATCACACATGTCTTGCTTTATACACCTCTATATCTCTCTCTGTCACACTTTTATTCTTAATCTATGTGTAGACACCTAAAATTGTCATGTCTAATTAAATAAATATTTTATTTATTTAATTATCTAAGCCTAATTCTTCTATTAATTAAATAAATCTTTATTTATTTAATTAATTCATTTATCCTCTTCTAGCCTTATTTCTCATTTAAATAAATACATTTATTTATTTAAATTATCATTTTCCTAAATTAAATAAATATCTTATTTATTTAATTGATCCCACTTCTTCTATTAATTAAATAAATCTTTATTTATTTAATTAATTCATTAACCTTTTCCACCTATGACACATGTCATTCATCTCTTAATTCATACACTACCTACCCCTTTCATTATTTTATTATTTCCTTTACCTACCCTCTAATCCTAGTCGACCTCCTTTTTACACCTCTCAATCTTATCCCTCCATTTCATATTGTGTCTTCTATTTAAGGAGATGCCTTCTTCATTATCAAACCCTAATCACTCATGCTAATGATCTTTCATGCAACTTGCTACACTACGATCCTACTTGCAACCACATTCCGTTCTTTGTTGAGCTCTTGTGCATATAAAAATCTGAGAGCAAATATATCAAGCAAGATCAATGGAGATAGGAAGAATGGAGATCAAAACCCTATTGGACATGTGATGGTATAATCTTTGTGATTTCATTTGATTTGCATTGTCTTAGGTAATCTTCATATGTTATGGTGGATCTTTGTTGATTGTTAGGCTAGGGTTTTGTGGTTGAATTCATTTAGCCTTTCAATATTGTTATTATTGTTATCCATTTTCACCATAAAAATTTTGGCACGCCCGGTGGGACATGGATTTCTCTTAGATCTGTGTTTTTTGTAGATTTTTCTAACCCTATATTGCTATTTTGTAAAACAATTTGGAGAATAACTTTGTGCAGCTAGGGTTTTGAACACAAAATCAAGATCTTGGAGAGATTCGATCATATCTCACAAATGGCTAGGAAATTTTGCACCAAATTTTTTTTGCAGGTTGAAGAAAGTATCAGGAGCTCTCAAGCCAAAATTTAGAATTTTTGGAGCACATTTTCATTTTCTATGAATTTTTTATGATTTTTCATAAAAAATTAATTTTGAGAGTAAATGAGAGAATTTTTTGGATTTTCTTATATTTTTGGAAACCTCTCATAATTATACATAGGATCTGTTCTTTGTGATTTTAATTTTGATGCAAAATATTTCCCTAAAAATTGGATCTTTAAAAATTAAAGTTTTTTCTTATTTTGATCAGATCTCACAAACCGTTTCGAATTTTGACATAAAATTTTTTGTGCAGGTCAGGAAACATATCAGAAAGATTCAGTAAAAAATTTTAGATTTTTTGGATCTATTTTGCATTTTGTATGAATTTTTTATGATTTTTCATAAAAAATTAATTTTGAGAGAAAATTAGCGAATTTTTTGGATTTTCTTACATTTTTGGAAATCTCTCAGAATTATACACAGGATCAGTTCTTTTTTTATTTTAAATTTTATGCAAAATCATTCCTCAAAAATCAGATCTTTGAAAATTAGGGTTTTGCATTATTTTACTCATATCTCACAAACTGCTTAGATTTGTTGTAGAAATTTTTTTGTGCAAGTTTGGAAGACCATCAAGACTCTCCAGTAAAAATTTCAAATTTTTTGGATCAATTTTGCATTTTATATGAACTTTTTATGATTTTTCATAAAAAATTAATTTTTGGAGCAAATTAGCAAATTTTTTGGATTTTCTTACATTTTTGGAAATCTCTTGAAATTTTACAGGTGGTCTTTTTTTATGATGAATCAGATCTTTGAATTGGTCAACAAAACACATTATTGAAGGCCCCTATTTCACAAAGTCTTTGGATCTAAAATTTACCTAACTTGTGTGCTTGCAGGAAGGGGTGATTATTTCAAACAATCCAAACTACTAATAAATCTTTGTTGCAGATCCTTGGCAAGGGTTTTTGGATTTTTATTGTGTGCCTTGTTTTCATAGACTAGCAAACACTTCAATTGGTGCACTAAAATTGAATCATTGTCTTTTGTGTCTTGAGCAATAGGCTCTTTTTGTTCAATCTTTAGAGGGCCTGTCTTTCCGTGTGGTCATTAGGACTACTAGTGAGAAGAGAACGACCCAAGTGGTAGCGAGGAAAACCCACCTCTTCCGAACCACTATAATCAAATGTATTCATGGTGAAAACTATGGATAACGTGTGTTGATTAGTTCATACCGACACTATGTCTCCCCATAAACCCGTTTGATCAAATTTATTTGATCATTTGTAGGGCGTAACCCCTACCGGCTGGGAGCCTTCTGTATTTACAGAGCTGAAAGTGCCGCATGTATGGCCACACGAGCGGATGCCCTTACTAGCACCATTTTGTTTTAGAGGCCCGAATCCTTCTAGTTGTTGGGGCAGGAGGTCGGACCTCTGGTAGCGGCCCACACACATATGGTTCTTAGTAGAGATACAAAGTTCACCATGGGGAGTTTTCATGGGGACTGATGCTTGGCTGACCCGAGAAGTGAGTGCCGAGGGTGGAGCCAGTGAGGTCAAGCATCTAAGTATCCGCTCTGAATAGCGTAGCCTCGGGGGTAAAACCCTATGTGGGATCAACAACTATTGTCTTGGCCAGCCATAAGAATTGTGCTTGACTTATGTTAAACATTCAAAACATTCAAGACCAAACAACAAAACATTGTGTCTTTTGTGTCTTCAAGTGTATGCAAAACATTTTACATCAAACAACACACTTTTCTTGGAGTCATTTTGGAGTCTAAACACTTGCAAACATTGAGTCCTCATCAACATTGTGTCCTCTTGTCATGAAAAACAGTCAAACAGTCAGATTTGGTCACAACAAAACAACTTCACAGATTGGAAAAATTGCACGAAGTTTATAGAAACGCGTCTGTGTCTGTTTTAACCGCGTCTGGGTAATCTAAGCGCGTCTGTGAAGGGCAGAATAGCGTCTGTGTTTTTAGAAGCATCTATGTCGAACAGAGACACGTTTGTGTCTAGGAATCGCGTCTGTGCAGTATACAGTCGCGTCTGTGTTAGAAATTGCAAGAAAAATTTCATAGTCCAGCAAACACAAGAAATCAGTTTCGGAATACTTGAGCTTCCTAGGTTGTTTCTTCTGGTTTCATCTAGCATTCAACCTGTCCTTGGGTCTCATACAGTCCATCATTGCTTCACATCTCATTTTACATTCACAATTGTCTAAACTTGAGTCAAAAGGTCACTTGCTTGTCCTCATCATACTTTGTCAACACACTACATACAACAACACTTTGCTAAGTGGTCCCTCATCAAGGTTTCTTACCTTTGGGTCTCATTTGGTCTTACTTAGAGTCAAGGTCAACTTACCTCATCAAGAGAAACTATCCTCTCTTTGGAAGCCACACCTACTCTACTACATACATACTTGGTCTTACACTTTGGACATTACAAGTACACTTCAGACTCATTTACATTTCATCCAACTCTTGGTCTTCCATACTCTTTCTATTTTTCATCTAGTCTCACACATCTTGGTCAATACCTAGTTCATGGTTGAAACCCGTCTTCAAAAATCTAGGAGAGAAACTAAAGAGGCTCAAGAGTCCGCAAACATGAGTTCTTATGAGTATGACAATGATATCTTTTTCAATTCTGATCATACTACATTACCTGACATGGATGTCTATAGAAACATTCCAAATGTTGAGAACATGGACACTATAAACAACAATGCTACACAAAATGACAATGTGGACAACTTTTCAGTACATTCAGCAGATGTGGAAGAATCCATTATGAATCCCCATTTCAATCGATTGGTTGAGGAAATAATGAGGAGAGATAGACAATACTTCTTACACATGATGGCACAAAGTGGAGCCAAGATACCTCATGATTTTGACATGTCTCAAATAATGGAACATAGACCTTTGCAACAACCTCACTCCAATATGGATCAAAGGAGACCTAATAGTGGAGGAAATAGAGGACCACACATGGTACCTGAATCACCATCAGCTTTGCTTCAAAAACCAGAGGTCCCACATACACATGGTCAAACATATGATACTCACCTTCGTAGACCATTATGGAAGTCTTATGGAGAAAAATATGCTCAATCACATATCAATGCTAAGGATCAACCACCAAAGCAATGGGATATTCCAAGGCATGCTCAAAATTTTGACACAAGGAAACCTCATGTCAAATTTGGGGGCAATACAATAGAACATGACATGCCTGTAGAGTATGGTATACATGCACAAAATAGATATGGTGTTCCTCAACATGAATCTATACCAAGTGGTCCATATATGCAACATCATTACAGACCTCCTCCATATGAACATGTGTATGATCAATATCATCCATATATGCAACATGCTCCTCCTCCAATTGGTGCCTCAAGCATGGGGTATGGTCCAAGAAGTCGATCTCCACCTAAGAGCAGTTTGGAACAACAAATCAGGGACTTACAAAAGAAAATGGAGGGCATAAATACACCGAAGCCAACATACACTATGAGAGACATATGTCCTTATCCATTTGACAAGAGCATTCCAATGCCTCTATTTCCTACACATTTTGTGACGCCTAAATTTGACAAGTATAGAGGAAAAGGGGATCCTAAGGCGCACACAAGACAATTTTTCACAGCTTGCATTGAGGTAGCAGCAGAAGAGACATATTTGATGAGATTATTCCCACAAAGCTTAGGTGATCAAGCTATGGAATGGTTCTCCCAACTTCCACCTGGTATTAAGTCATGGGGTGACCTAGCAGAAGCATTTATTCAACATTTCTCCTACAATATAGAGACAGACATATCAGTCACTACTTTGTGCAACACCAAGCAAAAAGAGGGAGAATCTTTTGCATCATTTTTACAAAGATGGAGAAATCTAGCCAGCAGATGCTTTTGTGAGATTCCACAAAAACAAATGGTAGAGATGTTCACCCAAAATGTTAACAAAGAGATTGGTTATGACTTAAGGAAAGCTTGTTTGTCTACCTTCAAGGATGTTATCGAAAAAAGCTTAGCAATAGAAAAGGTCCTAATTGAACAAGGAGTCATTAAGATATTTAAGGAAAACAAAGATGACTTTAAAGGAAAAGACAAGCCAAGATTTTGGAATAAAAACAAGAACACAGTCAATGATGGTGTTGTTGATGCCAACACAATGCAACCTAAATTCATCTTTTCGGGATCAAGTTCTACAAACAATCAAGTAAATACTCAAACAACTTCCAGATCACGAAGGAAGTACACTCCATTGGGAGAACCACTTGAGTCAGTTTTCAAGAAGCTTGTGGCAAACAAGGTAATCATAGTTCCAGATTTTCCTCCATATGAACCAAAGGTTAAGCCGAATTGGTGGAATGATGATGAGTATTGTGAATTTCATAAGAGCAAGGGTCATAAGACAGGAAATTGCCATCGACTGAAGAACATCATACAAGATCTCATTGATAGAGGTGACATTGAGATTGAGGGACATTCGTCTAATCAAGAACATGAGATGTTTAAGGAACCATTCCCAAAACATGACAAGGGAAAAGCTAAAGCCACAGATGACCAAGCCAACTATACTAGAGCACCTTACAACTATGATTCAACTATCAATAATATCTCGATGGACAATTACGTCTCTACTATTATCATCAAGGACAAAGCGTCCGAGAATTCTACCCAGAGACCCAAGATTGTCCTAAAAGGTGTTGGATCTTCTTCCGAACCTACCTCTGAATGTCATGTTACAACTCACCGAAGTAAAATTACTTTGCAAGGTGCTCCAACTAAAAACACCGCTTCTTCATCAACCAAGCCTGAGTATGACCTTGTAGAACAGTTAGGGAAGACACCCGGGCTCATTTCAATCCTTGAACTATTACGAATATCTCCCACACATAAAGCCATTCTTGATAAAATCTTGAGAGATACTGCTATTCCTACTGATCTAAACGTGGACCAATTTCAAGCCATGGTGGGATACCTTTCCATTCCACACTCCCTTACATTCACGGAAGCCAATGACGCCTCCGTAAGTCAGGCACATAATGCACCACTACACATCAAAGCCTTCATACACAAACATAGAATCAAATGAGTCCTGGTAGATGGAGGAGCAGGTCTAAACATTTGTACATTGAGTACTATTAAACAATTGGGATATTCTAACAAAGCTGTGAATTCTACAAAGAAAATTACCATCAAGGCATATGATGATGAAGAGCGTTCATCCAAGGGCACAGTCACCTTACCTCTCAGAGTTGGGCCAGTTACAAAGGATGTGGTTTGTCAAATCCTTGATCTAGATCTCACATACAACATACTCTTGGAACATCCATGGATTCATGAGATGAGCACAGTCCCATCTACATATCATCGATGTATCAAGTTTCCACACAATGGAGTTGAAGTGACCATCAAAGCAGATCCAAATCCATTCATATATTGCAACAATCTGCAACCTCAATCAGAAATAACAATCCCAGTCAATCGCGAAGCTGTTCCTTCATCGGCATATGTGGATCCTGAATCATTGAAAGCTTCTACATCAAAACAAACAGAGCTCAAAGAAAAATTCAAGGTTAAAGACATGGGATGTGGTGAATATATCTTCCATGTTGATCAACTCCCACTATCTCCTAAGGCATTCAGTCGACAGGAACAACCTACAAACAATTTTCAATGCCAAGGAATTGGGTGTGAACCACCTAGTGTTCTGGCTACTAAGTTTGAATGCAAATCTCCTCTAGTGGTGCAAGCATCTCTTGATATCAATAGTCCTAAGAGTGGTTTCAGTGAAGAATCTAATGAGCGTATCGCTAGCCCTCTTGAGAACTCACATAGCTTTACCATTTCATCCACTCATTCCATTTCCACTCCACTCCCAGACTTGGATCAACAAGAATCACAAAAGCCCTTACTCATTAGGGATCAAAAATCAAGCTTTGAAAAGAAAAATTTAAAAGTCAAAAATAAAGAAAAGTTCTTCAGTCCAAATCAAAATCAAAGTCAAGGATAAAACTCATATGAAGCAAAAAGAGCAAGAGTTGATCTCCCCTAACACCAAAATAACTGGGGGCAAAAGTTCTACAATTTTAAGTCAAAAAGCATACTTGTTGATCCTAAGTCTCCATCATGCTATCCTACTTTCACTTCTTTTCACAATCATAAGCCTTCATCAATCATCCACTTGTTCCACACATCCTTTACCTTCTGGTGATACATCATGGACCTTTAATGGAGCTTCCTCAAAGGACTTTGCTATCAAGGATGCCCAAACTTCTTCAGGTGACACGCATACGGGCCTGTGTAGTCCACACACTAGTAATTCTATCTCAGTTCCCTTATCAAGGAAGACAGACACTCAAGCTACACATCATTCAGTCAAGGAACAGTGCATCTACAATCATAAAGTCAAGCCTCACACATTTGAGGTAGGGGAATCAGTTCTCAAAGAAAATCCCAAACATCAACAAGACAGAGAGAAGAAGGGCAAGTTTGAACCAAATTGGCTTGGTCCTTACATCATCACAGCAGCATATGGATCTGGGGCATATCAGCTCTCAACTACAGAAGGTGAAATTTTGGAGGATCCTATCAACAACATGCACCTTCGCAGGTTCTACACATAGCTCTTCAGAATATCCAAAAAAATTCAAAAATACAAAAAAATTAAAATTTTCAAAAATATAAAAAAATAAAAAATTTCAAAAATACAAAAAAAAAAAAAATCAAAAAATTTCAAAAATACAAAAAAAATTATAAAACAAAAAAATCATTACTTGGTGAAAACCTGACAAACAGGCACCTTGTGACACAAAAAACATTGAAAAATTGAAAAAAGTAAAGAGAAATAATTTCGTCCAATGGTGAAAACCACTTCGGTGGCGCCCTGGGCAAGTACCATGGTGAAAACTGGGTCACCAGCGCCATGCGTAGAGACATTGCTCCTCCCTCCTTTAGGATTCTCTTTCATCATTTCACTTCGCACACACTCACAACCTATTCATCCATAATAAAATTACCCAGTCCCATCATGGCTTGTTATTGATCTACCCAAGATTGGTTAGCCATTCATAATAAATCTCCCTTTTCACATCCCTTTCCATCCATAATAAATCCGATCCTATCTATGGCTAAGGCAAAATCCTACGTCTAGTGATGGGTGTGGAACTGAGAACATCACATGTTTTGAGGAGTATAGTTTCTTCCAACTTTCTTTAGTCTATCCGCGCACAATCCGCAATAAAGCAACATTTGCATCACAGATCCACAATAAAGTTTCATCTTCTCCGCAATAAAGTATCAGTTTCATGGATTCAGTCAGTTTTAGATGAGACACAGCAGCAACAATGGGCTTCAACAAATCAAATCTTTCAACAGACTCAGACAACATATGGTTCAGTGCTATCTATCCTTTTTGTGAAAGTAAACATTGTGACCATAATCAAATAAGACTTATACAAGTGACAAGAGACACTAAAATTGAGGACTACAGTGGATGTTGGTGTCGAGTCTTGGTTTTCTTTTGATTTTATCTTTTGGTGACATGTCTTTTAGCTTTTCCAGGATGTCTTTGACTAGAGATTCTATCTCCAGGATGTCTTTGACTAGAAAGGTGAGGATGGGGTATCGTCACCTATTTGCATTTGCTGTCTATGGATTGTCTCTTAGTAATGCTATGACTTGTCCAAGGATATGAGGACACTGTGAGTCTAGTATGAACTGGGGCATTCCTTGTTTGTGACTGTCTTATCTCCATGCAAACGGGTACAATGACTTTCTGGGTCAAACATATGTCTCGATTGTCATAACCTATTTTGCCATAATAAAGCTCAATGATGATAACGCACAAGAAGCTCTTTCACTTTCATATCTTCTATCTTTCATCCCCCTTTCTTGATTGACTTCCATCATCCTTCTCGAGTCCGTGTAGCCTACTATCACATGACTGAGTATAATGACACACCAAAAACATTTGCATTTCATGTAGCTGCACCTACATTACCACATATAAGCATCTCATACATACATATAGATATCACAACTGCATCACATCCTGCACACAACACCTGTTAGCACAATTTACATTTGCATTATCATATTCATCTGCATTACTTACATTCACATTTGCATCATGCATACACATATAAAACATAAAAGAACAAAATAAAAATATTGCATTGCATCATATACATATTTGCATCCATATCATAAGCATCACATAAGAACATCTCATCACATAGGTACACATGCATATAGCTGCTGCAAATATGCATCATCTCATATATATATATATATATATAAAGTGTCATGATACAATGATGTCAAAATCATATGGCTACAATCACCCGCAGGTGTCTACATCATTATACAAAAGGGTACAAAACTGATACAGAGGAACTCATTGATCACTCCTGCCAACACTATTGATGTCATGGTATCCCATGCCACATGTCCCACCCTCATCTCTAGTCTTGGATCCTGGAACACCTGTCTCAAAGCCTCCCTATCTCCATCACGATCGTATGGGATCAGCTCTCCATCGATTGGTATATGCAATATCCTGTAGACATCCTCGAGGGTCACTGTCATCTCCCCCATCGGCAAATGAAACGTACATGTCTCGGAGTGCCATCTCTCCGCCAGTGCAGTCAGCAAACCCATGTTTGCCCGAAACTTAGGCACATATAGTACATGTCTCAAACCCATCTCCTTGATGGTAGCTCTATCCTCGAGCGACAACTCAAGTCGCAACCTCTGCGTCGACGGGAATCTCTCTCGTGACTCTAGCATCGGCAAATACTCCTGTAGTCAAGCAAATCAATCATGTCAGTCATCATGGCATTCACTATTTATCACAAAATGCTACTCGCTATCTAAATGCATATGGCTATCTACCCTAGTGACACTCATTGTTCATCACAAAGTGTTGCTGATTATCCTAGTGGTACTCCCTGTTCATCACAAAGTACTACGTGTGTGACACTCCCTGTTCATCACAAAGTGTTACTCACATTTGCACTCCCTGTTCATCACAAAGTGCTGCTCATATTTTAGTACTCCCTGTTCATCACAAAGTACTTTATCTTGGTACTCACTGTTCATCACAAAGTGCCTTGATCTATCCTAGTCTTCCTAGAGGACTTGCTTGAGTGTATCCTCTCAGCAGCTTATCCAATCGACAGCATATGTTTATCACAGAACTGCCGATTTGACCTAGAAGACAAAACTTGCATTTTTCAACGCAAATGCGCTTACATGACATAAACGCGCTCAAAGAATGCATAGACGCGCCTGAAAAACACAGACGTGCCTTCTTGACATAGACGTGCCTATGCTCTGCACAGACGCGCCTGGACGTTTTTTGACACTTTTTGGACCCTAGTCTAAGTGCATTTATTACCCTATTCAACATGCATTAATGACAAAATTAAATGCATCAAAGTACAAGGAGGTTTTGTGGTACTTACTGGCTCTCCTGCCTCTGCTGGCCTCTGGAATCGGCGAACGAGATCGAATCTGTGAACCAAAGCCATCGCTGCTGACTGCTGCTGCTCTTTTTCTCGCTCTGCACTATGATCTCCTGAAGGTGTAGATGACAATGAGGATGTCTTTTTCCCATGGTCTATCTTATAGACTACCCCTAGCCTTCGTTTCCCGAGTCAGTCTTCTTTATCCCGTGACTTTGTCACTTTATCCGGTCAGTCCATTCTAGCCTCTCTTTCTTATCGAGAGATTGTCTACAATCTTTTCAGACATTTTCATCCAATCTCTTGATGGGGCATATCATTCCCATTCTGGGGCAACTCTGTATCAGTTCATCTTATCTTCTTTGAAACAACGCGACAAGCCGTATTGTCTCAAAGAGGGGCAAAATGTAGACACCTAAAATTGTCATGTCTAATTAAATAAATATTTTATTTATTTAATTATCTAAGCCTAATTCTTCTATTAATTAAATAAATATTTATTTATTTAATTAATTCATTTATCCTCTTCTAGCCTTATTTCTCATTTAAATAAATACATTTATTTATTTAAATTATCATTTTCCTAAATTAAATAAATATCTTATTTATTTAATTGATCCCACTTCTTCTATTAATTAAATAAATCTTTATTTATTTAATTAATTCATTAACCTTTTCCACCTATGACACATGTCATTCATCTCTTAATTCATACACTACCTACCCCTTTCATTATTTTATTATTTCCTTTACCTACCCTCTAATCCTAGCAGACCTCCTTTTTACACCTCTCAATCTTATCCCTCCATTTCATATTGTGTCTTCTATTTAAGGAGATGCCTTCTTCATTATCAAACCCTAATCACTCATTCTAATGATCTTTCATGCAACTTGCTACACTACGATCCTACTTGCAACCACATTCCGTTCTTTGTTGAGCTCTTGTGCATATAAAAATCTGAGAGCAAATATATCAAGCAAGATCAATGGAGATAGGAAGAATGGAGATCAAAACCCTATTGGACATGTGATGGTATAATCTTTGTGATTTCATTTGATTTGCATTGTCTTAGGTAATCTTCATATGTTATGGTGGATCTTTGTTGATTGTTAGGCTAGGGTTTTATGGTTGAATTCATTTAGCCTTTCAATATTGTTATTATTGTTATCCATTTTCACCATAAACACTATGTTGTATAAATAGATCTCTTATGTCAGTGATTTGATTCACTGCTTCAATCTTACAAACATGATTTATTGAATGAATAACCATACAAAATATTTCATTGGTTAGATGACCTCAAAATCATACCCAATCCTTAAGTGCAATTTCCAATGTGATAACGGTTCTATGTTCCTCGATCTTGTAACATGTTTCCACAAGTGTGTCTAGGTTCATTGAATCTGGTAAAACATTTCACTCGGTGTATATCAACTCGGTGTATCATTATTTCTACTCGGTAGACATAGAATGTTACTCGATAGACAGGTCGGTGTATACTAGGCTCCATGACTACTTTCTTCTATAACCGACTGCTCTGTGCATACCGACTGAATGTTTTGGTAGTAGTAACCGACTAGAGTATATAGAATGACTTTGGATATAAAACTAATGGCAACTTAATAAGTAGTAACAATCTCCCCTTTTGACATTAGTTGAGATGTTTGACAAAACTACTTTCAAAGTCATAACTCAAAAATCTATATACTTGCAAAATTTTGACAAAACTGACAGCATATACTTTTGTCAATGAAATAGTATATTTCAGATATACTCCCCTTATCAATATGCTGTACAAAACTCTGATTTTGCATGCTTGGTGATCAATGTTCTATGATAACTGCTTGGATGATTGCTCAGTTCTCTATTCCCTGTCAAAATTGACTTTGTACATTCTTTGTTCTGCTTGGTATACTCCCCCTGTATATGACATTCCCTTGTATACTTTGATTATACTTTGATATGATACTCACTCCCCCTTTTTGACAAACATCAAAACTTAGTTACCATTCAGTGGTGACAACTAGTCAAAAATGGATTTGTACTTTGTCTTGGCATCGGTGAGAGCAGCAGAGAGGGAATCCTTGACACTGTCCATGAGTGAATTTTTATCTGTAATGTCAGCTAATAGTGAAATTAGTCCATCTAAGGTGCTTCCCTCTTGCTGAGTGGATAGGGAGGTAGCTTTGTTGATCTATTCTTGGACGGATGAAAGATGAGGAATGAATAATGTTTGAAGTGTCATTATGTCCATCCTTATCTTGTGTTCTTCATTCCTTAGTTCCAATTGTTGAGCCATGAGCTTTTGCAACTTTGTATAAAAATTCTGAATGGAATTTGGCTCAATGGTCAACCTATTTGAGAGATCGGTGATCTCTTTCTCAATCACTTCTATTTTATTTTTGATGTCCTTAATGAATAGAGAAAATGTACAGAGTTTCTGAAATAAATAAAGAATGTGCTTGAGTTGAGGGGTCAACTCAGCAATAAATTTGACAAGTTTAACTTTGCCAATAGCAATAGCTTTCTGTACCTCTTCAATCATTTTAGCAGTGAGCTCTTTGTCCTTTAAATTACTCAAATATTCAGATGCATCTACTCCAGATGTCTCTATCTTGGTTAGGAGTTCATCCAGTTGAATGTGGATGGCGACATCTTTTGTCACTGTTGCTTCAGGTAGCATATCGGTTAAGAGTGCTTTCACCTTCTAAAGTACTTTATTTTTCTTTTGAATAGCCATTTGCTTCTCTTGTTCTGCTTTGGCTTTGTATAGTTCACCAAATTCAATGAGTGCTTGCCCTATTAATTTGGATATATGAACATTGGGCATCACTATTGGTTTTTACAAATCTAATTTGAAACTATGCTTTTTCATCTTCTTTTCTTTACCTTTCACCGGTTGGACTAACACAATGGCTTGTGAGGCTTGTTGACCTTCAGTGGGTTGCTCACTAGAGGCAACACTTTGGTCAGTTCCTTTAGCCTCAGTAGTGTCGTTTGGTGTCTTTGAGTTTGGTGTCTTGGTTGTAACATTTTTAGTGCTCGATGGAGCTTGAGAGGTCTGTTCTTCAGAAGTAGCTTCTCCTACTGTTGACTTGTGACCTTCTGTGCCTTGTTCTGTATCTTGAGGGGCCTCAGTTGAAACATGCTGATTGACCAAAGGATTGGGTTGAACTTGCTCCAAAATTGACTCGCTGGATACCAGTTTGGCATATGCATTCCCTTCGATCATTTCCTGTTCAGGTGCCTCGGTGTCCATGATATCCTCATCAACTTGTATAGTGTCAGCAGGGTCCTGCTCAGTGATATCAGGATCTTGCTTAGTGACATCAACTATTTCAACTTCAGCTTGCTCACCATCATTCTTATTTTGAAAGATTTCCTACCCTTTTTCTTTGGTCTCATTCTCTACATCCAAGTAAAGGCCATTCATCAATTTCAAGGCTCTTTGCTTGACTAGGAATTTTGTGTGGCATTTTTTCAGATGTTCGGTGATCTCATCTACTGACATGTCTGGGAAAAGATGTACCAGACTTCTTTCTCTCATCTATTTATATAACTCCATGGCATACTTCCACCTGTTATCAATATGTAAATATAATTCATTTGGAAGAGACTTAGATACTTCTAGTGGGACCAATCAGAATTTCAATAGTGTGTAGATGACAGCTTCTTCTATTTGTCTCTTTTCATCATCAGATCTATATTCATATTTTACATATCTGAATGCTCCAAATCCACCATATTGCTTCAGATTAGCACAAAAATTTTCAACACTATGTACATTTACCTTTTTGCTCTTGACAATCTGAAATTTACTTGCATCTTCAGATTTGGTGTCACTAGACTCTTTATTCAAAATGAGTCTCTGAGTAGATTTCTTGTAAGTTTTTGTTACCTTGGGTGTGGCAACACTCTTTGTTTTCTTACTTGGTGATGCTACAGATGATCTTGTGTTTGGGCACTTAATTGTAGGAGTCAGTGATACCTAGGATGTATCCTATTTCTTTCTTTTCAAAACTTTTCCCTTAGGCAATTCGGTGCTCAGTGTAATAGCTACCTCTTGGGCTTCAGATTTCTCCTCGGTGATTACTATAGTGCCCTTGATAGGTTTGGAGGAAGAACATTCTCCAAATTTCTCCGTTAATGTCTTGATCATCTTTGTTGCCTTCCTTGTAGCCTTGGGTACTACAATGCTCATTTTTACTTTTTCTTTCACTTCTTCATATGTTCCATACCTCATCTTGGTAGCATGCCTTGGTAAAGTCATAAAAGCATCTATCTGCTATTGTGTGATGTCAAAATCAATCTCATAACCCATAGGTGGCAAAGATTGAGTTCTTGGTTCCACAACATTAACATAGCAGTAATCAGTGTCCACTTCAAAACATATGTCATCCTTGTATCTCTCCACTAACTTGGGTGGAATTTGGTACCTATTATGCATCCTTTCCTGAAACTTGCTAAAGTAATCATCCATAATATCATTAAAATTATCACCTAGCTTCTTGATGAAGTCATTGATTTGATGGGTGATTGGTTGGTGTAGCTCCCAAACAACTTTATCGACTAATAGAAAGAATTTCTCAAAATAGAAAAACATGCATATTAATAGTGGTCCAAACTTCAGTGTATTAGCTGAATTGTTCTTCTTTGGCTTCCTTATGGTATTGAGATTCTCAAATAGGTTTTTCAACAATACCTCACATAAATCAATTTTCATGCCTTTCTTCACAATTTTATATGCTAAGTCTACTGCTGCATAGGGTACACTATTTTCCCTTGCTGATTGGAAGAAACAATAACCTATTACACTAATGGAAAACTTTAGCTTTGCATCTTTGACTTGTTCAATTTCAGTCCCCTGCAATCAGATTCTACTCTAGTTAAATAGATCAATTCCTTCTGTGATATCATTTTTTGAGCTCGGGCATGATCATAAATAGGGTAGCCGATGATCAAATGAATGATAACAGTTGCTCTTCTAGCCACATGAAGTCATCATGAACTCTGCTTAGAACAAACTTGACCCATTGGGGTTTGAATACACAGGGATAGGTTAGGGCTTTGGTCAATCCCTTGATTTTGATGTGTTCAAATTTGCTATCCATTTTACTATCGGTACACAATTCATCATATGTGTCCTTGATTTCAACATGAACTAGTTCCTCAACATAACACTTAGTGAAGAATCTCACATCCTTGACTAATAAAACACTATCCAGAATGAGTGAAAATGCGGTTTTGTCATCCGGTTCAGATGCAATTTTGGGAGTTAAAGAGTATTTCAGTGAGGGCTTTTCAATGTTCTCAACAACAATGGGATTCTAGATCTTAGGTGCCATTGCAGATTTCAGATAAATACTAACAAAAGATCCTTAGGGTTTGAAGACTTTCAAAAGACATACATTTTCTACTTAGCAAATAATAACAACTTGATATGATCCGTAAACTATCTTGATAATGCGTCGTGATTGATGTAAATACGTTTGAATTTGCTTCGGAGGAGGTTTGATCACCTTTGATTCACTTTGCTCTGCTCTTTGAAAACTTGGTAAGTGTAAAATGACTGCGCAATAGCTTTAAGTGCACAATATACCTTATCGAGCTTCGTATAGTTAGGTCAAAAGACATTAAATGCACTCGGTTCCCTTAAACCAATTTTTGCTTTTAGCGAGTAGCCAGTCTTCTTGTATTTATCGACTAGATAGACTTCCTATTTTTACTGACTTGACTATTGCTCAAAAAGACTTGATAAAATTTCAAATTTCCTAATGCATCTTTAGTTATGCAGATTTTGAATTAAGTACATGATAAAATAGGAACTGTTAAGATTTACCCTTTGAAAGAATGCAGTCCCTTCATACCTTTACCGATTAATTTGGAATAGGTGCACCTAACTCGGTAGGTAAGGTGCTTTCTTCATTTGACACAATTTCCTTCTTTCTCCAAATCATCTATAATTTGTCTTTTATTTCCTCAATGTCTCCTCTAGATTTATCTCTGTAATCTCTAGCCAAGTGTCCAACTTTGTGACAATGAAAACATGTCATACCAGGATTTCTCCATGATCTTCGGTTGTTCATTCTAAACCTTATAAAGCAGTTGGCACTTATATGTCCATATCTTCCACAACATTCACACCATATCCTTGTATTGTAATCCCATGGTACTACAGAATATTGTCGGTAAGGATCTATGTGAGTTCGGTAGCCTCTAGCATTTGCTCGATGTGCAAACCATATATAGTTCTTTTGCTTAAACCAACACTCCTCAGTACTATGTCCATATCTATTGCAGTTTTTACAAAACCCTTTGAATTTTGCCTTCTGATAATTGTTGATAGACTTTGTCCTAAATTGGTTAGATGTGTGACCATATTTATTGCAATTATAACAACAACCATTAGACCTAATGACATTTGGTTGCTTACCTTTTCTGATTTGGCACATGTTAGTAGTGTGACCTTGTTTTCCACAGTAGTTGCGAATAGGCTTCTTTCCTTTGATGTTCTTCTTGTTTCCAACTTGCTTTGATGATTCTCCTCTTTCGGTAGTGTGGATTCCCTTCTCAGTAGAGTCTTTTCCTTTGTAATCGAGTCATGCATCTTTGTTGGGTCTTCTTGTATTCAGTTGCTCATCCAACATCTTTGATGCTTCATAACTCTTCTTCAATGTTTCTTTGGATTTCTTCTCTGTTTCAAGTTCATCAGTCAACCTTGATACTTCAAGTTTCAATGCTTGATTCTCATCATCTTTTAGATTTTCTTCATGATGTGCATAACCTAATTGATCTGACAGATTACTTTGAATTCCAGTCAACCTTTTGACTTCATCATTCTTTTCAGATACTAATGCTTCGAGCTGTTGTTTTTCTCTTTCTAGATCTCTTACTTTCTCGTCGGCTGTCCTCAATGCATCAAGATTCTTAGTCATCTGTGTGCTGAAATGTTCATGTCCTCTTTTCATTGCTTTTAGCTGATCAGTCAGTGCTTTATTCTTTTCTTTCAGTTGTCCAATCATCTCTTCAGTCTCTTTAGATATACTATTCTCAGATGATGTTTCAATTTGTTCCACTAGCTCTTCAGTGTCCTATAAATCATCAAATAATCTTCTTCTTACTTTCAATGATTTTTGCATTTGTCTTTGCATGTCTGCAATCACTTGATTAGCATGATCCGACTCTTCTTGTGGATACACAATTCTTCGAGATTGTTTGTAGCCTTCCATTGATAAGATCTTTCTCTTTAGGTTGTTAAACCCTTTTCCAAGATTCAAGCTTTGATACCAATTGTTAGGCCCAATATGGAAAGCTAATGTACTGAGAGGGGAGGGGTGAATCAGTACTTCAAATCCTTTTTTGAACAATAACTTCACTGTTATGCATAAACCAAAAATTGATGTAACATAACATAAAGCTAAAACAAATAAATAACAATCATACATGATTCACTCCATAACTCATATATTTTGGTTACGTAGAAACTCTTGGTTAGAGAGAAAAACTATGGTGGGGATGGCACCCACAACTGCACTATTGCAATAATAAAGAGTGCTCAGTTAGAGCTACATGTTCAACTATTTCTGAAAGCTTACCCTGTTAGGAGTATCAAGATCATTAGATCTACCTTGCTAAAGGATTTTACAACACTTATTCTAAATGTTGCACCTGGTTAAAGGCTTTACAATTTATAGACTTTGTTAGAGTCTTTTACCCTGTTAAAGGTTTCACTTACAACTTCAAATTATTACAATAAAATCTTTACAAATATCTACAACTTTACATCTGGAATGTTATAGCAAATTCTATGTGCTCAAAATGAGATTACCTTGCTTATAGGATACCTCGGTAACCCATAAAGTAACTCGGTAAACCCTTTTGTTTACTTTGTTCTTTGACTATTCTCTGAAATCCTTCTCGGTGACCTCCGTGTCTCTGTAACAGTCATAACACTCAATGCTTTTTTATGTATCACACATGTCTTGCTTTATACACCTCTATATCTCTCTCTGTCACACTTTTATCCTTAATCTATGTTGTATAAATAGATCTCTTATGTCGGTGATCTAATTCATTGCTTCGATCTTACAAACATGATTTATCGAATGAATAACCATACAAAATATTTTATTGGTTAGATGACCTCAAAATCATACACAATGCTTAAGTGCAATTTCCAATGTGATAACGGTTCTATGTTCCTCGATCTTGTTACATGTTTCCATAAGTGTGTCTAGGTTCAATGAATCTGGTACAATGTCTCACTCGGGGTATATCAACTCAGTGTATCATTATTGCTGCTCGGTAGACATAGAATGTTACTCGGTAGACAGCTCGGTGTATACTAGGCTCTGTGACTACTTTCTTCTATAACCGATTGCTCTGTGCATACCGACTGAATTTTTCAGTAGTAGTAACCAACTAGAGTATATAGAATGACTTTGGATATAAAACTAATGGCAACTTAATAAGTAGTAACATTTTGTATATTTATACTTTCTAGATTCGTGATAATGTTTTCTTAATTTGATATGTTGTTGTATTCATTTCCATTTTTCATTATTGTCTCAAAGTGATAAAATAGAAGAGTATTTAAGGGCAGCTGTACCAAACAAGAATGACACTCTTGAGATAGTGGAAAGGAATAACAAAGTACAAATTGTAGTAGCGATTTAGATTCTAAAATGTTTTACTGCAGCAATAAACAATGAGAGAACAATGTAAAATATTATCATATGAAGAAATCAAAAAGATAAGAAACCATGATACAAAGAGGAAGGAAGTTGACAAGAAGACAATGATGAGAATGAAGCATATTAGTGTAGCAACAAAGAAGTTTCTACAAATTGATCATACACAACAAAAGAGATGATGGAACAAGATTAAGGAATGAATATAAATATAAAACAATGGAAAAATATTTTTAGATCCCTTGTAGCAGCAAATACAATGAGAAGAAAACACAAGAGCCAAGGAAGAGGATATGACAATCACATAATTTCATGCATAACCAATGTCTATTCCTTGCTTGAGGACAAGCAAGATTTTAGCTGGGGGTAATGATGAGCCTATAAATTGACCATATTATTTCATGTTTTATTATACTTTAACTCATGTTTATAATTTCCTTCCAAGACATTTCCAAACATTACCTTGGTTTTGTGAAGCATTAACTATGATTAATGGTGTTTGATATGCATATGTGTGTCTAGCTAGTTGATGCTAAATAAATGTAACATATTATAATAAATGGTTATTATTGAATGTAAAGTACTTAATAAGGATTAAAATGTTTTTTTTGAGTGGTTTGAGTCATTCATACAGCTAGAAGAAAGGAGGAGCAAGTTGGCAATTGGCAGATGTAGCAGTTGACTGAAAGTGCAAAAAAAGTCAAAAAACCAGTTTCAGTAAAACACGCATATCTCACTTGTTTCTTAACAAAATTAAGATTTTCAAAATGACATGGAAATACTAAAAGGATATCTAAAATGGGTTTAAACCGTTTGAGGTGATGCACAATAGTTAATGAAGGGTTGCTTAGTGTGGATAAAATCCCTAAGTTTTGAATTAGTATTCCAACCTCGATTGCAATTAAAAAGCTCAACATTACCAATGACAAGTGCCAGATCAATGTCATCCATCTTCTTTCTTCTTCCAGTACTAGATGGGGTAGAAGGTGTTTCTATAGGAACTCTCTTATGTGCCGGTACCCTGATTGTAACTTTCCTAACTGGTTGCTTCTTTGCTTCCACCTTAGTCTCTTTAGTTTTCTTCCTCAATACCCTTTTGAATGACAAGGGAGTGTTATTATAAGATCCAGACTCTGATGTAATAGACTCAATAAATATTTCTGGTTCTTCTCTTCCTTCCTTTTTCTAGAACAACATCAATTAATGCTTTGATGTCCTATGAAACCTATTCCACAAACTTGCTTTCCTTGCCCTTCTACTTCTCCCTCTTCTTCTAGTTAAACTCAGTTTCAACCTCTTTCTTTTTTTGCTTAGTAGTGCCAAAGGTTTCCTCAACTTCCTCAATAGGTGTATCAATTAGCAACTTTGCCTAAGCATCTAGAATCTGTACATCAACTTCATAACCCATTTCCTCAATCCAAATCTTCCAGGGCCTGACTGCCTCCATCAAAGTTTCATCTTTCTTAACCATGAAGCATATCTTAGTTGAGTATTTCTCAACAATTTTCTTTAGAACCCTCTCTCTATAATTCATAGCCTTCTGGAATTCCTTAAAGTAACCCCACACTTTTTCATCTCGCTGACTACCCAATGTAGCAATACATTGTTTCAGTTGCCTTTCTACCAGGATATCAAACACCCATTGTCTCTTCCCAAAGCTGAGAGTTTCATTAATGAAAAACAACATCAAACAGACAATAAGATTTCCATACCAAAATGTTCCCTTCTTCTCTCCTTTGATCTTCCCTAGGTTTTATTAACAATTCATCCAACATCCATCCACATAGATCTAACTTCTCATTTTCCCTCATCATCTTATGTGTTGCATAAATGCAGGAGCTAGAAACATAATTCAGATGGTTTGATTGAGTTACCTTGTAACCAATAATCATGCTTTTGAATCTGATATCTCTGTCGGTGATAGTAATAACCCTCATTGATCACTTGTCCAATGTTGCGTCGATGATCTTGTTGACCTGATCATTAGAAACCTTCTTCTCTGGACATTGTCCAACCCACGATAAACCGATGATTGTCCTGATGGCCTCCTTTGAGATCTTATACTGTCTTTCCAACCAGATAAATTCTCCATGCACTGCTTAAAACATATCTAGCAATCTCATCTTCAAATTTCAGAATATCCAGAATGGCTGTAAACCCTAGATCCTCAATATGCTGATACTCAGGCTTAATCTTTCAAGAATCTCTCATTAACTCACTCATATACATGCTCTTAATATCACTGGTTCTCAAATCCTCAATATGATAGTGAATGTAAGCTCTGACATCTTCAACATATACAACTCCTTCTAGGACACGGGAAAAAGCGCCAACTGAATCGTCCAAAGTAGCAATATGTGGATATCGCTTAAAAATTGGCCTAGGACGGTTCTTGACCTCAACAATAGTAGGATTTGCAATAAAAGTAGGTTCAAATGATGATCCCTCTTCCATGATGAAAGATAAATACCTCAAAGATAGTTGCCGGTAAAAAACCCTAAATAACTCTTCCAATCGCTGGTGAAATCACTCAAGAAGATATCGATCACACTAAATCACCTTAGACTCACTCTGAATCACTATGAATGCAAAGTGATCAGAAATGAAGTGAATTCAACCATTTAACCTCCAATAAACCCTAATCTATCATTGATATGAATGAGTTCTCGTGAAAGATATTGGATCTCGATAAAAAATCTCCATGCTGGATAAGCATCTCCAATGTCTGGAACATCTTCCAAAATCTCTTCCCGGGGCATATGCACTATCCTCATGAATTTTTCCCACCCCTAAGGCATCTACCTTAGTTACCAGATGAGCTTCCTACCGGTGCAAGAGAAACCTCCTCTACCCGTTGAGTAAACAGAGCATTCCCATTTGCAGATTGATCTTTTGTCTTCCTGACCCATTTCTTGATATGATCTTGTCGGATTTCATTTACCTTCTCTTTCCCTTTATCATTTGATCCATCATTACAAACTGGTATATTTATGCTTCTACAAAATTTAGCAATATGTCCAACCTCATTGCATGCATAACATGTAACATTGTTCTTTTGAATTGCTTTGCTAAAACCGGTATAATTGCTTGACCTGCACTAATTAGCCATATGTCCAAATTTTCCACATGCATAATATTTAACATTCATTTTACAATCTTCTATCTTATGGCCATGCTTATTGCATTTAGAAAATTCACCAGGAGCAGAATTATAGTTCCGATTTTCTCTATTTCTACATTGCCTAGCCATGTGACCAAATTTATTACAAACAAAGCATCTACCATTAAATTTATAAGAATTAAGATGCCTTACCAATGCCTTATGGTTTTGATCTTCATTTGTAGTACTGGAACTCTGACCTTGTTCAAATCCAAGTCCACTAGAATCTCCATTCTATCTTTGACTCTTCAATAACTCATCAAGTTGTGTTGAACTAACCTTGAATTTTTCTTTATACTCACTTACAATATTCAGATCATATTTCAGAATTATCATTTTCCTTTCAAGTTCTTGTTCATTACTCTAGGATTGCATTAAAACAGTTCTCAACATATCATTTTCATGAACCAACCTACCACATTCTTCAAATTTGTTTTTCAGAGATACAACAAAGATTTTCTTCCTTTTTCTTCTGGTCTGCAATCTCCTTAGATATCCTCATAGTTAAAGCTTACATTTCATTCCTCATAACCATGTTCTCCTAACTCAGCTTTTGACATCTCTCATTAAGTGCATCTTTCTCTTCATTATCCTTATTCTGCAAAAGTTCCTTCCTCCTAGCCCGAATAGATGACAACCTCTCCTGTAGGACAAGAATGAATTCCTGAGAAAAATTCAATTCATCTTGTAACTTCAAGTTCTTCATCCTTTCAACATCATAAGCTTCAAGTGCTACCTCAAGTTGCTTCTCCAAACTCATATCCATGGATTCCGGATTTAGGATCTTCCTCAAGCTGTTAAACTTCCTTCAAGGCACAAGTCTCTGATACCAATTGTTAGAATCCAAGAACACTAAGAGGGGGGGGGGGTGAATCAGTGTTCTACTAGAATGATCAATTTTAACCTTATTAAAACATGCATTCACCAACCGGTATACCGTTACATATAGAATTGAAAGAAGTTAAGCAACCAATAAGCCAATCACACAAATGAATACCATAACACAAAGAATTATACATGGAAAACCTCAAAGAGGAAAAACCTCAGTGGGATTTGTGACCCACAATATCAATCCACTGGCCATATGAAGAGATATTACAAGATATAGGGGCCTGCACTTGCAGGAAGGCTTACAGCCTAGAGCACACTACTCAATCACAAAAGGAGTCTCACTGACTACATACAAATCTAGAATACAATCTTGAGAAATGATTGAACTGCAATGATAGCATCTTCTATGCCTGATTACAGTTCTGATTAAGCTATGTCTATTCCGATCTGAAACCCTAAACCCTTAGCCGAATAACTCCTTACATAAATATCCTCGCATACATGATCTCTCTCATATATCTCGCATCTCCATTACATTCCATAACCTCACATATTCACACACTTACCTATTACAAAATGATCTAATTAACTGACCTATATACCCTTTACAATCCATCATGCCTTATGTCGGCTTACAAAGATAATTACAATATGAATATACATGTTGGCTCAAATACATAAATACATGAATATAAAAATCAATTGCCGATGTCGGATCTCCCAAATGATATCAGCCTCCAATACTGATAACCTAAATGTAAACCATGTCGGCCTGCAATACCTGTAACCAAAGAATTCCTTCCATCCTGTCGGTGCTGGTGTCAGTGCCGGTGAAGTGTCTATTGGTACATTACTAAACCAAAATATGAAGCTGGAACATGTTGCCATCAATGACAACATATTGAAACCAATCAATCGAGTGTTAATTGCCAACATAAATTGCATCTCATGAGTTTAAATTTTAGCTTTCTTAACCTAGTCATCTCCTTTATATGTTTTTTGAATTTTCTCCCAAATGTCATGAGTTGTATCACAATTCATGACTTTTACAAAACATTTCTTTGACAAAACAATAATATTGCATTCATGGCTTTTGCATTATATTCAAACTCCTTCTTCTCATCAATATTTTTTGAAGGAGCTAAAGTGATTATGTAACCAAACACCACACTATTCCAAACATCAAAACCAAGAGACATAAGTGTGAGGTAAGAAAATAGAATATCATCAAAGCAATATGAAATTAGGTAACCACAAACCCTAAATTGCAATGAAAACAGATCCTATCACATTCAATAAAGGAATAAAAGCATAACATCATAAGATAATGCAAACCGAAGTGCAAATGTTGCCTTCATTGACCTCCATTGTTTCTCTTTTTCCTCCAAATATTTTGTGGGTCTCACCTACAAGTGCAAAAGTGAGCAAGAAAGCAAGATTACATGTGAATTCGACAACGTGAGGATATTTGAGAAGTGGTTCAGAATGATTGAAAAGAGAGGTCAATTTATAGACAAATTATCTCCAAAATTGATGAGTATTTCAAAAGGGCAACAAATTAGAAATTTAGCATGATTATGAAAAAATGATGACAAATTGAATGACCGATTTCATGACAAGTTGCTATGTGAGAATATGATGAATTGAGAGCAATTTATGCTCATCAATTATGACATGATTGAGAGAGAAAATAGCCACTTTATTAGATGACAAATTAGCCACGAAAATAGCTCATTGATTGAATGATAAATTGGAGAGAAAATAGCTTCATTAATTATGACATGATTGAGAACAAAAAGGGGAGAAATTAATGGGAAAAGTTAGGAGGGAATAATTAGAGGAATTTGAAATTCAGAAAATTAGCAAATTAGGTGGAAATAGGAAATTAAAAATTAGCAAATTAGAAAATGAGGAAATTAGGAAATTAGGTGAAATCAATTAATAATTAATTAATTAATTAATTAATTCACAAAGAGGACATAATTATCCAATAAAATGAAATATTTAATTGCAACAAGAGGGACCTAGGATAAATGGAATTAATCCATTTAACCTACAGAAAAATGTTAGATGGATTAAATGATTAAATCATTAAACCCTAATAGAGACATTAGAAATGAAATTAAGCCAAGACATGATCGAAGCCAAGAAAAGATAAAGATTGCAATCAAAAGGACAAAATGACAAGGACTTGAAAATGACAAGAAACCGACATTGATTGACTAATATAGATCAATGAAAAATTGATCAAGATTGACAAAGGACCAAATTGATAGATGGAAAAAGAAATGACAAAGGATCAATGACTAATCGATCCAAAATTGACAAGAATTGATGATTGATTTAAATCGATGACAAATCAACCAGAGATTGATAAAAGGTCAATTTAATGAAGGTTGACATGATACCAAGATTGACAAAGAATGATGACAAATCAATCACAATTGACAAGGTTGATTGATAATTGGTGGTTGACAATTGATCAAAGATGATTGAAGCTTGATTCAAAATAATTGAGATCAAGGAAAAAACCCTAATTCAACACAAAATAGGATTGACGATGTCCGATTGACATGATAGATTGATCACGAACAAAGATTGCAAGTCGAAGATGATGTCGACAAGACCTAATTAAAAATTACAAGAAACACAATTGAAGAGGGAAGGAATGTATAAGAATAACAAGATGTCAATAAATGATAAAGATCAAGTGTGCGACATAGAAAAGATGTTAATAAGGTGTGAAAATCCAAAAAAAAGGTCACATAGACATGTTAAAGTATGGTGCCACAAGCATTGACCATTTTTAGATGCCTACAATAAGATAAGCTTACATTCACACACTCTGAAATGCATAGTTGGAGCCATTGAATAAGGGTGCTCTATTTGTATCAAGACCTTCAAGAGAACTCATGTGTGCTATCAGGATCAACCTCTAAGTTTTTAAGCTCTATTTTCGAAGGTATCCTACTTAAATACCAATTGAAAAGCAGTCAAAGAATATTGAGAGGCATGGGGAGGGAAGTGAATCAATATTTTAAAAACCTTTCAAAACTTACAACCACATACAATAAATTGCATAAAGAAGGCATGAACACAAGAAATTTTTTTTTCACGTGGATAGTTCTTTTGGGTAAAAAACTACAACATTTCAAAATTGTTTTATTAACAAATGGGAACTAACCCAAAATACAAATGTGAGCACCAACTCACTAAGAGTAACTACCCCCCTTGAAGCACTAACTAGAAATTGTTCAAGCAACAACTCTAGTTACAATCAGATTGAAAATAATTTAATTTGAAAAAAATTACAATAGGCTTTGTTGAACTATATAGCATTGATCTTTTGAACACCAAGACACAATATATAGCTTCTTATAATAAGACATCTAAACCACACTTCATCAACAATCAACTTGATAAGAAAGTTTGTTCAACCTTCCAATGAAGTAGAGTTTTGTCCGAACTCTCACGTCTTCAAACACAATAGGATAATACCATTAAAAAAAAAGACTCAAAAAAGTATATCACCCCCTCAAGAAATTTTATTCTATAATTCTAAATATGTTGCATATCTTCCATAATAATCACACAAATGTCTAGAAAAAAATTGTTTCAAGTCATAAAGAAATTCATAGTTCCCATGTTGCCTTTTTTAAAACGAGTCAATTATGGTGTTTTTAACTTCTGCAACAAGACAATGCAAACATTTTTTATGTCTATGTATTCAAACACAAAGTATGCCTTTTCTCCTTAACACCTCCAACAAATCACAATAAGCATAGAAATAAGATGGTGGCTTCCAATTTCTATAGATATTCACAATGGTAACTATGTTGACATTCTTCCAATAGCAACAATGAACCAAAGCCCAAAAACCTTTTTCAAAATACCCAACCTCACCGAATAAAATAAAAGAGAAGATTTGTAGTCACCCATACAAAAAGAGATGATTCTACATTTAAAAGAAGTAATAAACGATAGATTTTTCCATTAAACTTCTACCATCCTACAAGACCACAATACTCCATGCTTTCAAAACATTATTCTACCTACACAAGAACAAATCACACTATTAAATAAAAATAATATCTCTACACACCACTTGCACACATCAAGTCACACTCCCTGACCACATAAAAATCGTAGAAGTAAATGCATTTTTTTAAGAAGTAGAAACAATTCTTACAAAATGCCAAAGAAAATTATGCAGCCTGACACAATAAAACCACCCTACACATAAAGAATGTTATAAAAGCATTTGAAAGCCTCATTGTTAGGTCCCGGAGACAATTGAGAGGGGGGGGGTGAATCAGTTGTCTAATAAATTCAAACCAAAAACCAATTAACCAACTTAATGCTTAATACCGGTAAACCAGTTAAGTATGCCGGTAGATAGTGTTAACAGTAAATTGCTATACCGGTAAAGATTAATGCATGAAAAATACACATAAAGTCATCCACAACACATAACACCAATATTTGTACATGGAAACCCTGTAAGGGGAAAAACCACGGTGGGAAACCTTACCCACAATTAGATGATACTACTACAGATAGTAAGTGTACATAAATGGGGTCTGCACATGCAGAAAGGCCAACAACCTAGAGCTCACTGCTCAATCACAAAAAGGGAGTCACACTAACTATAGTTGGATGGTTAAATCCAATAAGAATGTACTGCACAGAATAGCATCTTCATATGCTCGATTCAGTACCGGTGTAATGCTGATATGCTTATACAAAAAACTAGCTTCACCTTCAAATGATGTCTTCGTGTATAACTCTGCTTAATCTCGCATATACCTTCACACAATTCTTTTTCGCATTCCACACTTGATCTTACAAATAAGATCTTACATTTATACCGTACCCTAAGACCAATTTTAGTAGGTCGGCTCTATAAGATATTACAATAAAATCATTTTACAAGCAATATAATATCCAATGCAATAATCGATTAAACATGTTGGCTTAATGCCTTTACATCAATAATAAATCATCTCCATAGCCTGCCATGCTGATCTGGAAAAGATAAACCTGCTGGTGTAACCCTAGATAACCTGGACCTATTTGCCAGTAAAAGCAAATATGCAAATATGAATATACCAATGATTAATTCTTCAAAACAAAGTGTCCACACGATGTCTTCAACATTACCAAGTGTCTTCCATATCATTCCAAATATCGGTGAACATTATATCATGCCGATGAACCATATACCAGTAACTATTGCACAGTTTACTTGCTTGCCGGTGAATGTTGTTGGATCTCCAAAGTAGGTGTTGACATCAATGACAAAACCATACCAAAATACCAACAATCTCCCCCTTTGGCATTGATGGCAACACAAGATAGAAAAACCATCAAAGTGCCAAAATAGAAATACCAAATACCAAAAACCAACAATCTCCATTTCTCCCCCTGGGAGCAACATGTGTTTATCCAAAGATTTATTTTCAATACCAAACTCTCCTCAAAAGATAATGTGTTTTTCCATAGATATCTCTCCCCCTTTGACATCAAATGCCAAAGCTACAAAATTTAAGTCCATACAAAATACCAACTACTCCCCCTGAAAAGTAGCTTCCTCATCAAATACCGGAATAAAGATTTGTCTTTTTGATTCTGCCGGTTGATGACAATCATCAACTGTCTAAGTCTCTACTAGTGGTGGTATGAATCCAAGGTGATCTCTGAGATATTCAAAATTCTCTTTAGGCAAAGGTTTTGTAAAAATATCTGCAAGCTGTTCTTTAGTATTCACATAAACCAATTTTATCTCCTTTTCTTCAACTTTTTCCCTTAGAAAATTCAGTTTGATAGAAACATGTTTAGTTTTAGAATGTAAAACTGGATTCTTAGATATATCAATTGCTGCAGTGTTATCACAATATATAGTAATGGGTTCCTTGCATTTTACCTTTATGTCTTTCAACATTTGCTTAAGCCATAATACCTGTGTACAGTTAGTTACTGCTGCAACATATTCTGATTCTACTATTGATAAAGATGTACAACTCTGTTTCTTACTCAACCAAGAAACTAATCTCTTTACAAGAAAGAATTCTCCTCTAATGGTGCTCTTTCTATGATCTACATCTCTTGCCCAATTTGCATCTGTGTATGCACATAACTCAAAATTTTCATCTCTAGGATACCATAATCCAAGATTTGTTGTGCCTTGTAATTACTGGAAAATCCTTTTCACTGCTGATTCATGATTTTCCCTAGGATTACTTTGAAATCTAGACACAATACATACTACATTCATAATATCAGGCTTGGTTTGTGTCAAATATAGTAAACCTCCTATCATAGATTTGTATCTAGTTGGATTAACAGGTGTAGATTCATCCCTTTGAGATAATTTGTCATTTGTAGTCATAGGTGTGCTTACCAGTTTAGAGTTCTCCATCCCAAATTTCTTTAGCAATTCTATCAAGTACTTGGATTGACTAAAAAATATACCTTTATCAGTCTGTGAAATCTATAATCCTAAAAAGAATTTTATTTCTCCAATCATAGACATTTCAAATTCTTGCTGCATTTTAATAGAAAATTCCTTACATAATCCATCTTCTCCTCCAAAGATTATATCATCAACAAATACTTCAATAATCAAGATGTCATCATTAGTTATTTTGTAATATAAATTGCTATCTGCATTTCCTTTAGTAAAACCAATCTTTAAAAGATATTTATCCAACCTTGCATACCAAACTCTTGGGGCTTGTTTCAATCCATACAGAGCTTTTCTTAACCTGCAAACCATATCATTATCATCTGTCAAACAAATCCATCAGGTTGTTCAATATATACTTCTTCTTCAAGATCTCCATTCAAAAATGCACATTTAATATCCATTTGATAAAATTTGTAGTCCTTGTGAGCTGTAAAAGCCAAGAATAATCTAACTGCCTCAATTCTGGCTACCAGTGCAAAGGTTTCATTGTAATCAACTCCTTCTTTCTGAGAATATCCCTTACACACTAGTCTTGCTTTATTTCTAACAACCTTACCATCTTCATTAAGTTTGTTTCTAAATACCCATTTGGTTCCAATTACATATTTATCTTTAGGCCAGGGAACTAATGTCCAAGTATTAATTGTCTCAATTTGTCCTAATTCTTCTTCCATAGCTTTAATCCAAAATTTATCTTCACATGCCTCATTGATAGATGATGGTTCAATTTGAGAAATAAGACATACCTCTTCATTTGCCAATCTTCCTCTTGTCATAACTCCTTTAAATTTGTTTCCAATTATCTGATCTTCAGAATGATTCAATCTTACATACCGGGGTGTCTTTGTTTGCTGTTGTTCTTCAATTACTGTGGAATCCTCTGATGATACTGGAGTAACTGGATCTTCATTCTATACCAGTGGATTCAGTATAGGTTCATTTGTCACAATTTATGTTCCCGGTTCAGAGTCTATATATCTTGAAGTTCCTCTAAATTGTTCATCAATCTTTACATTTGTACTCTCAACAATTTTCTGCAATCTCTTATTAAAACATCTATATGCCTTGCTTTTAGATGAATAACCAAGAAATATTCCTTCATCACTTCTAGGATCAAATTTGCCAATATACTCATCTCTTCTAATATAACATTTACTTCCAAAAATGCTGAAATACTTAAGAGTAGGAGTATTACCAAACCATAGTTCATGAGGGGTTTTACTGGTTTCACCTTTGATGTGAACTTTGTTGAATGTATAGATAGCAGTGCTAACTGCCTCTCTCCAATACATATGTGGTACATTTGCTTCTGATAACATACTTCTTGCTGCATCCAAGATAGTTTTGTTTTTCCTTTCAACAACTCCATTCTACTGTGGTGTCTGAGGTACTGATAACTATCTTCTGACTCCATTCACTTCACAGAATGTATTAAAGTCCTTAGATGTGAATTATCCTCCTTGATCTGATCTTATACATTTGATTTCTTACCGGTTTCATTTTCAACCATTGCTTTGAATAGTTTGAACTTCCCAAGTGCTTCTGATTTCTCTCTAAGAAAAGTAACCCAACACATTCTAGAATAATTATCAATAATTAGCATGAAATATCTATCACCTTGTAAGCTTCTAGTTCTAGTTGGACCACATAAATCAGTGTGAATTAAATCAAGAGCATTATTGGATTTTTCTGGAATACTTTTGAAACTAGCTTTAACTTGTTTTCCAAATTGACATTCCTTACAAATTGTATTATGAGGTTTCACAATTTTAGGTAGATCTCTAATTGCCTTAGAAGTACTGCTTTTTATCATGCAATCAAAGTTTACATGACATAGTCTCTTATGCCATAACCAACTTTCATCTATATGTGCAATTAAGCATGCCTTTTCACTGTTATTCAAATGAAAGATATTGCCTCTAGTCTGATTACCGGTTGCAATTTCTAAACCAGTTCTATTCATGATTTTGCATTTTCCATTTTTAAATTGTAACTGAAATCCCTTCTCAACTAATTTACCAACACTTAAAAGATTATGCTTTAATCCTTCAACATAGTAGACATTGTCAGTGTTATGCTTACCATCAAGAGATATTGAACCCTTACCTTTGATTGAATAGGCTTTGTCATCTCCAAATCTTACTAAACCTCCATTGTATTCTTGAAAGTTCAAGAATTTACCTTTGTCTCCAGTCATGTGATGTGAGCATCTAGAATCAATGATCCATTCATCCTTTACTTCAACTTTAGCTGCTAGGGCTTGTTCTACCGGTTGAGCAGTAGGTGTCAGTTGATCTTCTGTTATAGCAACAAAAACCCATCCATTGTCTACTGGATCCTCATCAGAATCATTAGTCACACCTTCATCAGCAATGTAACAAGATTTGTCTTTGTTCTTCTTAAATCTGTATCTCTGATATTTAGGATTAGGCTTGTATGTTCTTCTAGCTTCTTCTCTTAGTCTAGCATGTCTATCAGGGCATCTTGAAGCCATATGACCGATCTTATTGCAGTTAAAACATTTAAAGGGTGCTTTACCTTCATACTTACTTCCAATTGGACCTTTTGGCATTTTTCTTGCAAATAGTGCTTCAAGTTCTTCAAGCTCTTCATTCTCCTTCCTGGTTTCTTCAAGTTCTCTTGCATAAAAGGCTCTCCAGTCTGATTTGTCAAATGATGGAGTAGATGATGTTGATGCTTTAAAGGCCAAATCTATCTTTAGAGTAGCAACAGGACCAAATTCCTCAATTTCAAAGGCTAAAAGTTTTCCAATTAATGTATCCCTAGTTACTGATGTATTAGGCATTGTTCTCAACTCATTTATAGCAGTAACCTTCATTTTATATGCCGGTGGAAAACCTCTTAAGATTTTTGAAACAATTTCATCCTCACTCAGAGTTCCTCCACAACATTTAATACCCAAAACAATTTCATTTACTCTTTCCCTAAAAGCATAAATCCTTGCATCTTCTTCCATTTTCAGATGTTAATACCTAACTCAGAAGCTTTCAAGTTTTGCAATCTTGACTGTGGAATCTCCTTCATTCAGTGTTTCCAAATGATCCCAAATAGCTTTAGTAGTAGACCTATCTGATAATCTGATGATTTGTTGATCTGATAATGCACTCAAAAGTGCTTCTCTTGCTTTGTAATCATTTTCTTCATCTTTGGCTAAGGTAGTTGGAGTAGTCTGACTAGCTACAACAATAGTATAACCATTCTTTGTAACTTCCCAGATGTCTTTACCAATGCAATTCAGATGTGTCTCCATTCTGATCTTCCATATTCCATAGTTGGTTCCATCAAGTTTAGGACTGTCCTTCCTGAAGTAATTTGTAGACATTGGATCTCCTCAAGTTGTTAAACTTCTGCAAAAGAGGACTAAGCTCTGATACCAATTGTTAGGTCTTGGAGACAATTGAGAGGGGGGGGGGGGTGAACCAATTGTCTAATAAATTCAAACCAAAAACCAATTAACCAACTTAATGCTTAATACCGATAAACCAGTTAAGTATGTCGATAGACAGTGTTAACAGTAAATTGCTATACCAGTAAATATTAATGCATGAAACATAAACATAAAGTCATCCACAACACATAACACCAATATTTGTATGTGGAAACCCTGTAAGGGGAAAAACCATGATGGGAAACCTTACCCACAATCAGATGATACTACTGCAGATAGTAAGTGTACATAAATGGGGTCTGCACATGCAGAAAGGCCAACAACCTAGAGCTCACTGCTCAATCACAAAAAGGGAGTCACACTGACACACTGACTATAGTTGGATGGTTAAATCCAATAAGAATGTACTGCACAAAATAGCATCTTCATATGCTAGATTCAATACCGATGTAATGCTGATATGCTTATACAAAAACCTAGCTTCACCTTCAAATGATGTCTGCATGTATAGCACTGCTTAATCTTGCATATACCTTCACACAATTCTTTTTCGCATTCCACACTTGATCTTACAAATAAGATCTTACATTTATACCATACCCTAAGACCAATTTTAGTAGGTCGGCTCTACAAGATATTACAATAAAATCATTTTACAAGCAATATAATATCTGATGCAATAACCGATTACGCTTAATGCATTTACATCAATAATAAATCATCTCCATAGCATGCCATGCTGATTTGGAAAAGATAAACCTGCCGGTGTAACCCTAGATAACCTGGACCTATTTGCCAGTAAAAGCAAATATGCAAATATGAATATACCAATGATTAATTCTTCAAAACAAAGTGTCCACATGATGTCTTTGACATTACCAAGTGTCTTCCATATCACCAAATACTGGTGAACATTATATCCTACCGGTGAACCATATACCAGTAACTGTTGCACAATTTACTTGCTTGCCGGTGAATGTTGCTGGATCTCCAAAGTAGGTGTTGACATCAATGACAAAACCATACCAAAATACCAACATTCATCACATGGATAATATTTAATAAATATAATCAAGGTTAACTTCACCTCAATATCCAAAAACAAAGAAGTTGATTTTTTAAAGAAACACTTGTTGACATGTCAATAAGTCTGACTTGGAACACATCAACAGTTGAAGTAGACAACTAGGTAGCATAAGCTGATAGAAAACCAGCTCAAAGAGACAAACAAGTAGCTCAAGTAGACATACAATCAAGTCAAGTAGATACCCAAGTAGCTCAACCAGACACCCAGGTAGCTTAAGAAAGTTGGCAAGTAGCTCATTCAAGTAGGCAGGTAGCTCAACCAAACTAGCAAGTAGCTCAAGCAACTTAGCTAGGCAACTAGGTAGCTCAACTATACAACCAAGTAACTCAAGCAATTTAGCTAGGCAACTAGGTAGCTCAAGTATACAACCAAGTAGCTCAATTGATATTTCAATTCAATTCTCTTTTTTGAACCTCATTAATTGACCTTTGACATTAATGACAAAAATTGCAACAATAGTGATTTTATTATATCACATATTTGTTGATGTAGGCATCTAAAAATGGTTAATGTTTGTGGTGTCATACTTTCACATGTCCGCATTACCTTCTTTTAGGGTTTTTGCATCTTATTAAAGGTATGTGCAGGATCACGAGGGGCCAAAAAGTGGCAATATTCTGACTAAAGTTATGATTAATACGCAGACTGAAAAATACCTATAACTTTGAAATGGTATCATCTTGTTTGAATCCACTACACACATCACATTCTATTCTTCATATACTATAGGATTAAAAAAAGAAAAAAAAAATCATAAAGTTTTGAGCAAGTTATGGTGGTTAGACATGAGTTTTTTTATAGTTTTAAAATGTTGTAGTAAAAAAATCATAATTAATTATTTATTTAAAAAAAATAAAAAAATATGTGTCACATTCGTACATAAGTCTTCTACTTATATCTAAAATATTATGATTTGATGGTGGTTAGGGTGGTTAGGCAGACACCCACTTTTTATCTTTTTCCTGAAATTTTAGTACTACTGCATTGAAATTTCAAATATTTGTCGAATAGATTTAATTTTTCTTAGAAAACAACTATTATCTTAGAAAATACATTCAATTTTCTATAGGTTGTATTCTTACATATTTTTGAAATAATGTTGGTAACTTATTCAAATTTTTACGTTAAGTTGCCTAACTCTATTTTTCTGATTTTCTTTTCCACTTAAGGGTCTATTTGGCCCACCATGATCTTGCACATACCCTTAACATTTCTTCTATGTTGTGCACTTGATCTTTATCATTTGTCAAGATCTTGGCATTCTTCTGCATTTTCTTTCCCCTTCGATTGCGTTTTTCACATTTTCAATTAGGTCTTGTCAACATCATCTTTGACTTGTAATATTTGGTCATAATCATCTTATCATGTCAATTGAACATCGTCAATCCTAATCGGTGTCAAATTAGGGTTTCTCGATCTTTATCATTTTCAATCATCTTTGATTAGTTATCATCATTTTGGATCCCTTGTCAATTGTCAATTGTTGATCCCTTATCAATTTGTGATCGGTTTGTCATTGGTCTTTTGTCTTTCAACCTTCATCAAGTCGACCTTTTATCAATCTTTGATTTATTTTCCATCGATCTCAATCAATCATCATTTCTCATTAATTTTGGATCGATTAGTCATTGATCCTCATCCATTGTCATCTATCAATTTAATTTTTTTATCAATCTTGATCAATTTGTCATTGATCTTTGTTGATCAATATCAGTCTTTAATCAATCATCAAGTCTCTATCATTTAATCATGATCGACCTTATGTCATTTTCTTCAATTCTATCATGACCTAATTGACATTCTTGGATTTCTAATTTTTCTCCTAGGGTTTTATGATTTATTCATTTAATCCTATTTGGCATTTCCCTTCTAGGTTAAATAAATTCATTTATCCTAGGTCTCTTTTCTCACAATTAAATGTTTCATTTAATTGGCTAATTATCTCCTTTTTTGAATTAATTAATGAATGAATATTTATTAATTAATCTCACCTAATTTCTATTTCCTCATTTCTAATTTTTCTAATTTCCTTATTCATCTTTTCCACCTAATTTTCTAATTTGTCAAAACTAATTTCCCCTAATTTATCCTCTTCTAGTTGCCCCTATTTTTGTGCTCCCTTTGTCATAAGATGGAAGAACATTTCTCTCATTCATCATAAGCGTTGACATAGCAACACGTCATAGCTCTTGACATGGCAATTTGTACTCACACCTTGCATGGGAAATTTTTCATAGTCATGACATAGAAGGTGTCATAACCTGTCCCTTTTCGAATCATTGTGCCAATTTCAAATGAAATTTATTTTCTCATCCTCTTTCATGCTAATTTCATCCTTTCATCATTTTTTCTATAAATTGGTCTCTCTCATCATTGATTTTTAACCACATCTTGAATATCCTTACACTATCATTTTCACTTTGCAATCTTGCTTCCATCACACTTGCAACCTTGTAGGTGATAGCCACAACACATTTGGAGTAAAAAGAGAAACAATGGAGAAATATGGAGGATATAACTACATTTTGTAATCGTTTTCATTTATTTTATTTTTCTTGTCTTCATAACTCTATTGATTGGATTAGGATCAATTTCATAGCTTGTTGTGTTTTGTGGTTGCATAACTCTAGGATTTTATGTGTTTTCCTATTTTCCTAGTTACAACTAATAATACAAGTTTTTGATCTTTTTTATTGTGAAACATTTTCCCAAAAGGGTTTCTCCATGTTAAACAATTTTCTATGTGTAGGAGTCTCATTTCCTATTTTCATTATTGTTGATTTGAGATCTCCTAAATGATGGTATGATGAAAGAATAAGTATCTAGTAGATTACTAAGAGGGGAGGGGGGAATCAATAAATAGAAAAACTGATACAAACTTTCCCAAACTCAATCTCAATCACATAAAGTAAACTTATCAATGGAATACCACTGTCATGATAAATACTCATAAGAAAAACTGGTTGACTGTTACAACAACTTAACAGTAAACAACATTCAACTTGTAAACATTGAAATGCTTCATCATATGTCAACATACTTCATTACTCAATGCTTTGAGTTATCATGCCTTATTAGAAATAGTTAAGTAGTTAATCAAATCAACCATAAGATCATAACCACAAAAACATTCACCACATGACACAAGTATTTATACATGGAAAAACCAAATAGGTAAAAACCACGGTGAGATCGGACTCACAAGAAAATATTTGAACTCTTCTGAAGTTCACCCTGTTAGGAGCCAAGCTTGTTAAAGCTTTTACAAAAGTTTTGTTAAGAACTGATCTTGTTAGGAATCACCCAGTTAAGGGATTGACTACAAATGCCTTGTTAGAAGCAAGTACCTTGTAAGGAGTAACCTCAGTAGAATATTTGAAAATACAATCTAATGGACTACCTTGTTAGAGGATTTAATAAGTAACCAAGCTTGTTAGAGCTTACCCAGTTAGAGGATTTCAATTATGCTGTAATTTTTAGAGAACAACAGGAGTTGCTTGATCTGTCTGAATAGCACTACATTTGCTTGATCAAATCCATTTAAGCTTCTATCTTCCTTTACTCAAACTGTAGACTCATTCTCGGGTTAGGCAACCACACACTCAACTGAACTGATTTCTGCCAACTTTGCCAACACTCAACAAAACAACTTCATCGACCTTAAATACAAATCAATTAGATCGGTAACACAACAAAAACCTAATTCTCTCATCGAGATTACAAACAAGTTGATTCAAGTATGACCATTGGATTACATAGCAATCTTTGCACATCAATCAAGAAAACCTCAACCACTTCTTGATTATCGCTTCATCGAGATCAATTACTCATCAGGCACTTTGCATTAGATGCAATACACTTTGCTCCTTCCCTAGACAAACAAACACACCAAAAACATTTTGAACTTGTCTTCATACAATGACCATATGTGTCACCATCATCACCGCTCAATATCAGATCATAAACCAACATAACCAATTCAACAACCTTAATCAGTTAGGGTTTACCGGTTACACTACATAGATAGGGTTTTAACCTTATACACCAGTTACTGGTTCAACTCACAAAACTTACATACCAGTTTACAATATCCTTCACAAAGCTCTTTCTACCGGTTACAACACAATATCAACAATAACAACAATATCATTACCAGTTAATTGACATCAATGACAACATAACATATCATTAATGCAATCTTGATGCAAATGCCAACAATCTCCCCCTTTGGCATTTATGGCTATACAAATATCAATACCATTTATTGTTGTTGTGATTGTGAATAGGAATCCTAGTTTACATTACCAAGTATTTACCATGTCTTCTTTGTGTTTAGCCTGTTACTGGTTTTCCTTCACATAATCACATAATTATTCTACCCCTTTGACAACAATACCAAATTGAAAGTAAAACATGTAATGTCAAATTTCATTGTGCATCAACAACATACTGCAACTTGATGCTCCCCTTGTGGAATAGCTTCCACTACTACACCAATCCGTGTAAAATTTTGCAAGTGATTCAGGTACTGATGCAATCAACATCATGCTCAACTAACTTCATGAAGAGGGACAACCCCTAGTTGACTTCTAAGATACTCAAATGTAGTCTTAGGCAGAGGTTTGGTAAAAATATCATCAAGCTTCTACTTGGTAGAAACATGCTCTAAGATAACATCTTTACTCTGAAATTTTTCGCTCAAGAAATGATACTTCAATTCAATGTGCTTGGTTCGTGCGTGCAAAACAAGATTCTTAGAAATATTTATGGCACTTGTATTATCACATAAAATATTTATAGGTTCTGAAATCTTCATCTTAAAACCTTCCAAAATGTGCCTCATCCATATAGCCTATGTCCAATTCATATAAGATGCAACATACTCAGCTTCAGTAGTAGATTGTGAAGTACAACTCTTCTTTTTACTACTCCATGAAATAAGCCTTCCTCTAAGAAAAAATGCTCCACCGATTGTGCTTTTCTAGTCGTCAACATTTCCTGCCCAATTAGCATCTATGTATACCTTCAAATCAAAGTTTCCTCCATATGGATACCATAATCCATAGTCAATAGTACCTTTCAGGTATCTAAAAATTCTCTTGGTTTCTATAAGATGTGTTTCCTTAGGATTCTTCTGGAATCTAGCAACTATGCCAAACGCATGGGCTATGTCTGGTCTACTGTGAACAACATAGTGCAATTTGCCAATCCTTGACCTGTATTCCTTCTCATCAATAGACTTAGATTCATCTTCCTTGGACAACTTACAACCTATAACCATTGGTGTCCCAACTGGTTTAGAGTCACTCATACCAAATGTCTTCAAAATCTCTTTCATATACTTAGACTGTGTAATGAAAATACCATTCTTCATTTGTTGTATCTGCAAGCCTATGAACAATTTTATTTCCCCTACTAAAGACTTTTAAAACTCATTTTTCATTTTATCTCCAAAACTATTTCTCATGACATCATTACCTCCAATATGATATCATCAACAAATACTTCACTAGCCAGTATTTCATCTCCTTCAGACTTGAGATATATGTTACTATCATCATTGGTTCTCAGAAAGCCTATCTTCATCAGATGTGTATGAACTCTTTCATACCATGCTCTGGGTGCCTGCTTTAATCCATATAAAGCCTTATGCAATCTGCATACCATGTCTTTCTCATCAGTCAAAGCATAACAATCTAGCTGCTCTATGCATACCTCTTCTTCCAATATTCCATTCAAAAATGCAGACTTAACATCCATATGATATACCTTGAACTTATTATGTGCTGAAAATGCAAGTAAAGTTCTAACACCTTCCAGTCTTGCTACTGGTGCAAAATTTTTGCCATAATCTTCTCCTTCTTCTTGCGCATAACCCTTGCAAACCAATATTGCCTTGTTGTGAACTACAACACCATCTTCATTCAATTTTTTCCTGTATACCCATTTAGTACCTATAACATTCTTATTTACTGGTCAGGGTACTAGGGTCCAAGTGTTGTTCTTCTCAATTTGATCCAATTCCTCCTCCATGGCTTTAACACAATGATCATCACCAAATGCCTCCTTAGCAGTTCTTGGTTCAATGGTGGAGATCATACAAGAATTTTCTCTGATTCTTCTTCTGGTTAGTACTCCAGCATCCTTATCTCCAATAATCTACTCAGGATTTTGATTCAGTCTCACATATCTAGGAATAACATGATCATTATCTTCAGGTTCAACTTCTTCATTATCATCGTCTTCTTCTGAATTTATCTATTCCAATTGAACAAGTGCATAAGAATTTGCTTTGCCGGTTTCAGATTTGACAGTTTCTGGTTCCAAAATTAAAATGCAAGGATATTCATCCTTTTTCTCTAAACTGGTTCCTTTTGAGACTTTAGGAAATTCATCCACTTGAACATTAGGACTCTCAACAATTCTTTGTGTTCGGTTGTTAAAACATTTGTAGGCCTCACTCTTGGTGGAATAGCCAAGAAATATACCTTCATCACTCTTAGCCACAAATTTGCTAATGTAATCACCTCTCTTAATAAAACATTTTCTTCCAAATATCTTAAAATAGCTAACATCAGGTGATATTCCATACCAATATTCATAAGGAGTCTTTTCCTTACCTCTCTTTACTAGAACCCGGTTCATTGTGTAGACAACTATGCTGACAACTTCTCTCCAAAAGGTTTTTGATACACCTCCTTGTATCAACATTATCCTAGTAGGTTCAACAACTGACCGGTTGTTTCTCTCCACAATATCGTTCTGCTATCGTGTCCTTGGTGCAGAAATTTGTCATTTGATACCATTCTCTTCACAATACCTAGTGAATTCTTCAGAAGTAAATTCACTGCCTTGATCTGTCCTTAGACATTTTATCTTCTTACCACTCTCTTTCTCAGCTAAGGCCAAGAATTCCTTGAACTTACTAGAAGCTTCAGTCTTATCCTTCAAGAATGTGTCATGCCCAAAATTTAGGGCAAGAACATGATAAATTATTATTTTTTAAATCATATCTTAAGAATTAAATTTATGAATGTGAAGAAAAACTCTAACATGTTTTGTCTTAACTATGTTGGGTTAACTTAAACCACTAACTCAAGTAATCAAAAATTATTTAAATCATATGCCGAAAACTAAAAGAGATGTTATATCATTTTCTCCATTTTAATTCATAGCTTATTTTAAATCATCTCCCTAAAATATAATTGACGAAGATAGAATTAGTACCCAAAGTCGTTTACGGTTTAAAGGAACTAATTAAATTAGTCCTAGTACTTTGTTTAAAATGTCTAAAAGTTTATCTAAATCAATAATCATAATATGCTTTAAATTAAATTGACAAGCGGGCCAATAAATTTTTATAATGAATACTTACCTATAAATTAAATAGCCCCATAACCAAAATTAATTGTACCCCATTTATTATAAGAGTTCTAAATGTTTAGACCTCGAAAATATTATTATATATATTTTTTAAAAACATCTTTAAAATATCCTTATGGCTTTCAAATGCTCTATCTTTTATTTTTATTTTTTATAACATCTTATTTTCTTGCATCCTTATTTTTTTGTGCAGGGGTGATTTTTTTGTAGGGATGGGCGACGGCCATGGGATCTCATGGAAAAGGGAAGGGAGGTGGTGGTGCCACTGTGTGTCGACACAGTGGAACCCGCTGCACCACTGTGCGTCCACACAGTGGCGGGCGTGGCACCATTGTGTGTCCACATAGTGGCGGTCGCGGCTGACACTGTGTGTCCACACAGTGGAAACCGCAACGGCCACGGGGTGTGTTCATACAGTGGAAGCCGCGGGGCCGACCACTGTGTGTACACACAGTGGAGTCCATGGCCGATCCACTGTGTGTCCACACAGTGGCTTCGGCCCTTTGGCCCTTTTTCCCATATTAAAAAAAACCCCTTTTTATATATATATATATTTTTAATATTATTTTTATTTTTTTAAAATATAATTATATATTTTTATATATATATAAATATATATATCTATATAGTTATATATGTATATATATATATGTATATGTATATACATATATATATGTATGTATACATATACATATATGTACTATATGTATATGTATATGTATATATATATATATATATATATATATATATATATATTCAAAGCATTTTTTTTTTATACATGCAGGCATAAATACATTATTCTTCGTGATCATTTATAATAGTGCATTTTTTTTTAAATATATATAAAATGATATACATGTAATTTGCATGTCAATAAAATTATATATTTATATAAATATATATATTTTATATGACAGCAAATTAAAATAAATAGGTCCTAGTATTTTGATTTAGATGAAAAAGAAATAGATGGATTAATAATTTTCAAATTCATTTATAGCAAGGGTATACTTTTTTACGCAATACTTATACAGGTGTTTTATTTCTACCTTCAACTATATACATATTTAGATTTTAATAGTTTTACCAGCAACTAAATAAATCTAGATTTTCTCTAAATAAAAACTATAATAGATTGTGATTTTCCTTTTTCTGAAATAAATAAATTTACAAATTCTACAATTCCTATAGCAGCTAATTAGATAATAACTTTTAATTAAATCTATCAACAACTAAATCTCATATTTTTTGTAATTAAAATAAAAGACAAAATCGCAGATAAAAAAGAAATCACAGAATTAAATAAAAATGACTTTTATATTTCCGTGGACTGTTGCATGCAATTCAAAGGCATTTCTTTTCAATTAAAAAGAAGAATATATCTAGCTCATTTCAGTTCAAGAAGTATTCTGCAAAATAACAAGATATTTTCCTTATCTAAATAACAAATAAAATAATCCCATGTCTTTATTTCTATTTTACAATTAGCCTCTCATTTCAACAATTGAGGATATATTTTTTTCAAGACTAATAATTACATTTGCAAATAATTTCCTGCACAAATAACTCCTGCAACCTTCCACTTGTCCTATTCTTTTCTCCCGACAATCTTGCATTTTAAATCAGAACTATGACCATGGAGTGCTCACCTCCCAGCCTAGGCTAACTGGTAGCCACCCCTGAGCTTGGAGAACCAAGCCCTAGATGGGAAACAAACATGCAAACATAAAAGACAGAATGCACACAAATACAAACACACTCCCATCCCAGCTACACTGCACCACAACTTGGTGATGTCTTTTTTCTTTCAAGGCTGGTAGTGGACCAATTTCTCTGAGGAGAATTGCAAGTATGAAAAAGAACATGTAGCCACCTCATGGCAAACCAAATACATCAAGTATAGTAACCCCTTAAATCCTTATGCCCCCCAAGGCATTCATGCCTTATTTCCCTCCTTATGACCCCCATTGCACAAACAAGTCATGCAGCAAGGGTCACATGAAATCCCTTGTGATCGCTTTCATAATGAGAGTCTCTCACTCGAGGGTTGTCACTGCTACCACCCACAAGATCCTCCTCTCTCCCAAGAGTAAGAGGTCTTGATGACTCCCAAAAAACACATACAATACATAACACAAAAATACCAAATGAAATTCCCCAAAAGAACATGCAAAGAAGCAAATCTTTTACATCTACATTACTTCCAAACACATGCAAATAGAAAGCCACTTTAAGAGAAATGCAACCAACCTTAACCTTCCCAAAGGTAGGTTAGTTTTGTTGAGGATGAGTAGCCCAATTCCACGGTTCTTCTCCTTCTACCCTTAGCCAAAAATTCTCTATTCAAAATCTAGTCTACTGTTTTCAAAATTTCTCTTGTCTCCAAAAATGGAGAGTGGGTGATTACCCACAAATTTTCTAATTCTTGCTTAAGAAGCCCATTGTGAGAGTTCTCACAAGTTTCTAAAAATTAAAGAGGAAGGTAAGATAGAATGGGAAAGGGAACTCTCATTCGAAAAGGAAAGTTTACAACTAGGTTCAAATCTTCTAATTTCAATTTTCGTACAACTCAGAAAAGTCAATTTTTAGGGTGTCTAAAAGGTCACTTGGGAGTAGAAACTTTCCTTAAATTACCCCTAACCCTTAGGTATACCTTATGGGCTTTAGGAAACCCTATTAAACTACCCCTAGGTGTCCATTTAACCCTTTTTAAACCCCTCTGAAGTTTATTTTCGGGTCAAACCTATGATGACCATCCCAAAGATTCTTTACCCAAGGCATTTATGACATCACGTTACATTAATTGAAAAAGCTATAGTTAAACACTTTCCCACCAAGAGACAAAAATAAAAATTCAAACTTAAATCCACACATGTGTCAAGTGACACAAGAAAACACTTTTACAATTTAATACATGAAATCATCTCTTGTGGATTTTACACAAATCAATTAAATAACACTTAACAAACATGCATCATATACTGTTACGAATAAAATACAACACAAACGGGGTGTTGTCTCTCCAAATAGACAAACCCTGGCTTACGAACATACATAGGTCTAGGTTTAGTTCTCCATAATATTTCCATGGTCACATGGATAACTTCCTACGCATCTCAATTTACACATTAGTAACTTTCAAATATCCACAAATAATATAAATTACAGGAATATTAATACACATCATCACTTGCATACATTTTACATCTGAACAATTTAAATACATCTTTTATCCAAGCAATTTCACATAAGCAATTCTTCTAAATTCTCATAATGTTGATCCATACACTAAACATACATCATAATTCTATTATCATAGTAAAGTCCTGCAATTTCAATTACGACATTTATCACCACAAATTCATCTTATTCAAAAATCATGTAGTGTTCTATCTCATAAAGCATATAAATAAATCATCCATATATAGCAATGTTATCTAAATCTTGAAATCATATAAGTTCTAAATTCCAAAATGCATCAAAATAAAGTATCCGTAATAGTCTCAAAATAAAAACCACTAAAATGTCAGACTGAGTCAAGGTGGGGCCTCACACCCTCCCCCTTTAGGCATGAACTTCCTCCTGGAGTTCATCAAAGAGGTGGAGGTACTCTGATCTCATACATGTTGCATCCTCCCATGAAGCCATAACCTCATCATAACAATCCCACTGGACCCTAACCTGGTCCAGCTCTCGACCTCGAAGGGCCAACATCCAGCATGCCAAAATGCGAATGGGCTCCAAAGCTAGCTGTCTGTCCGACTCCACTTGCAAGGCATCCCAATCTAAAAGATGAGACTCATCATAGATATATTTCCTCAAAACGGATACATGAAACACATCGTGGATGCGTGACAAGCTAAGTGGCAATGCTAAATGGTAGGCAACTAGGTCTATCCTCTCAAGAATCTCAAAAGGTCCTACAAAGTGAGGTGCGAGCTTAGAACCCTTTCCATAATGGATTGGACTCTTATGCGATCGCACTCTCAAGAAGACTCTGTCTCCAACCAAGTAGCTACGATCTATCCTCTTTGCATCAGCATATTTCTTTTGTCTATCCAGAGCCTCTCTGAGACGCTGCCTAATCAAATCCACCTATTGTTCCATATCCCAAACTATCTCAGGACCAATAGCAACTCTGTCCTCTATGCAATCCCAACTCAACGGTGTCCTGCAAGGTTTGTCGTATAATTCCTAATAGGGTGGCATCCCCAAAGAAGTGTGATGCCCGTTGTTATAGGCAAACTCCACTAAGGGAAGGTACTCTTCCCATCTGGTCTGATGATCCATGATGTACATGCGAAGCATATCCTCTAACACCTGATTAACCCTCTCTGTCTAACCATCCATCTCTGGGTAATAGGCTATATTGAAATTGAGCTTAGTGCCCATAGCTGCCTGTAATGCCTTCGAAAAGGAAGAAGTGAAAAGGGAATCCCTGTCAAAAATAATCTTGCAGGGCATGCCATGAAGTCTAACAATGTCTCGCAAGAACACCTGTGCTACTGCTGGTGCTGTGAATGTAGTCTGGACTGGTGAAAAGTGGGCCACTTTGGTCAGTCTGTCAACTATCACCAAGATAGCATCATGGCGACAAGAAGACATAGGAAGACCAATGATGAAATCCATGGATATAGTATCCCACTTCCACTCTGGTATAGCATGAGACTAGAGCAACCCACCTAGATGGTGGTGCTCTGCCTTTACTCTCTGACACTCGAGGCATCGAGCTACTATCTCAGCAATGAGCTGCCACATTCCTGGCCAATGATATAACTGCCTCAAGTTAGCATGCAACTTTTTAACTCTGGGATGTGTTGCATAAGGAGCTCTATGAGCCTCCGTGATAATGAACTCTCATAATCCCCTGGAGGAAGGTACATAAATGCACCCTCTGTGGCGTAATAGTCCATCGGACTCCAAAGAATAATCCACATATTTCCCTTCTAGAGTAACCTGAGATCGTATTACCTGACCAACCTCTACATACCATCCATCCTCTAGCAAGTGTTGTAGTATACGGTCTCTCAAATCTGTGCCCATAGATATGGTGTAAACCTCATGACGTCTCCTACTCAAAGCATCTATAACTATGTTTTCCTTTCCTTTGATGTAGTGAATGTCAAAATCATATTCGCACATGAACTCCATCCATCTCCTCTGACGTGCATTAAGGTTTGGCTGAGTGAAAATGTGTTAAAGACTCTGATGATCTAAATGCAGCTCGAAGTGATGACCTAAAAGGAAGTGTCTCCACCTCACAAGTGCATGCACTACTACCGCGAGCTCAAGGTCATGAGTAGGATAATTAAGTTCATGAGTCTTAAGTTTCCTAGACTTGAAAGCTATGGCCCTACCATCCTGCATAAGAACTGCTCCTAAACCCTCTAGTGAAGCATCTATACAAACCATGAAGTTAGCTGTGGGGTCTGGTACAACAAGGATAGGAGCTAGTAAGTGCCTTCTTGAGTTCCTAAAAGGCCTTCTCGCACTTCTATGTCCACTCTAATTTCTTCCTTTTACGCTGAAGAGAAGTAATAGGATGTGCGACTCTGGAGAATCCCTTGACAAAACGTTGGTAATATCCTACTAAGCCCATGAAACTCCTAACCTCTGTCACACTGGTTGGCACTGGCCAATCCATAATAGTCCTAATCTTTGATGGGTCAACTAAGATCCCATCACTGGAAATAGCGTGCCCAAGGTACCTGACCTCTGATCGAAAGAAAGCACACTTCGACAAACTGCCAAACAACTGGTTATCCCACAAACACTGCAATACTTGTTTCAGGTGCTCCTCATGCTCCTTCTCATTCTAAGAATATATCAGTATATCATTGAGGAACACAATTACAAAATGGTCCATAAATGTATGGAATACCCCATTCATGAGGCTCATAAAAATAGTTGGGGCATTCGTAAGACCAGATGGAACTACGGTGAACTCATAGTGACCATATCTAGTGCGAAATGTTGTCTTGTGGATATCACTCTCCACTATTCTCAGCTGATGGTATCTTGACTTCAGATCTATTTTGGAAAATACTTTGGCACCCTGAAGTTGGTCGAAAAAATCATCAATTCTGGGCAAAGGATATCGGTTCTTGATGGTTACTTTATTTAGCTAGTGATAATCCATACATAATCAGAGAGATCCGTCCTTCTTCTTAATGAAAATGACTGGTGCACCCCAAGAGGATATGCTAGGATGAATATGACCCTTCTCAAGGAGTTCCTCAAGCTGTATTTTGAGTTTATTAAGCTTCATTTGTGGTCATCCTATAAGGTGCTTTGGAAACTGGCTCGACTCCTGGTACTAGGTCTATATTAAAATCAATCTCTCTACGAGGCGGCATTCCAGGTAACTCTGAAGGAAACACATCTGAATATCCCTTAAGGATAGGATGGTCGTCAAGCAATGTTTCATTTTCTTCCTCTTCTCCTTTGTCACTGATAGTGATAGCAAAAATCTGACATCCCTTTCACATGCTCCGCTTAAGCTGCATTGCGGAGATCATACAAAGAGACATTGGCCTCTGAATCTTGGTGATAACTATGGGTGAACCATGATCATCCTCACACTTGATCTTCTTCAGGTGGCAATCCATCTTGGCTCTGTGGGCATAAAGCCAATCCATGCCAAGTACGATGCCGTAAGATCCAAGTGGTGTCACTCTAAGGTCTACTAAAGTGGTGGTCTTGCCAATGTGCAGCTGACATGCCCTAACCTCTGATTCCACTGACACTCTAGCCCCTGAAGCTAATTCCATTTCCCAACTGACACCCTGTCTAGTTGCCACTAGCCTGCAACACTCCACAACCAATGGAGATATAAAGGAGTCAGTAGCTCCTGAATCAAACAAAATAGATACATTGTTACCTTCGAATGTACTTGCAGACTCGATGACTGTGGCTTGATGCTCAGCCTGGCGGTTGTCAACTACTGCAAATACTCTATGGGACCTGCCCATATCACCAACTGTCGGCTCTAAAGCGGCCATCCACTGATTCCCTACCATCTGACCCTGAGGGAAATCCCTCGCCATATGCCCCATGGCTCCACATGTAAAGCAAGCACCCCGTGCCTGAAACTGGGCGCCCTGAGGCCTAGAGAAAGCCTAACCTCCTATCCTACTGGATCTGTTGTACCCACCCCTAGAGGACTGCTGAGTCCTCGCCGGAGGTGTGTACTGCACCTGCGCTCTCTGATCACGTCTCTATCCCTGAGTCTGCCACTACTTGGGCTCGGTGCCCTGTTGATATTGTGGAGGCTTCTGCCTCTGGTTCTATGGTGTCTATTGCAGAGGAGGAGGTTTGGAGAACCCCTATGAGTTTCAGTTGTTTCCCTTCCAATGTGGTTTCTGGAATCCATAAGTCTGATTTGTGGGATTTCAGTTTTGAAACCGATCCCTATTGTCCTGTGGTCTGACCTGAATTTCCTTGGCTATTAGTGCCTTCTCCATGGCAACCTGAAGGCTCTTTGGAGTGGACATCCTAACTAGCCTAGCTATACCGACATTTAACCCTCTGATGAAGCGGTTTACAAGAAGTTTCTCATCCTTTAGATAATCCACATAAGGCAACAGCTCAAAGAATTTGCTCTCATATTGGGTTACTGATAAGCCTTTTTGTTGGAGGTCATGAAATTCGTCTATACGAGACTATCTGAAATGTTCTGATAGGTACCTCTCGCAGAACTTTTCTATGAATATCTCCCAAGTGAGAGCATCAGGAACTAATCCGCATTTGTACTCTTCCTGTCTCCACCAAGTGGAGGTCGACCCTCTCAATAGATGGACTGCGACACGTGCTTTTAGGTTGCTCTCATAAGAACGCAATGCAAAAAACCTCTCAAGACTCAAAAGCCATGCCTCAGCCTCTACCCCACCGGTAGAACCTCCAAAAGACGGTGGCTAGAGGCGTATGACCTCCCTGATAAGATCCCTTGGATCCCAATGAGCTCTCTCAAAATAAACTGGTTCCACCACTGGAGGTGGTCCTCGTATGTGCACCGACTCTGGCTCATTTCCACCCCGACTCTCTATAGGAATAGGAGCTGGGCTCCTGCTTTGTTCTCTATCAATTGATCTATGACTCCCAAAGTCCTGATTTCTAACCTGAGGGTTCTCTGCTGGAATCCTTTCCTGAACTATGCCAATAAGATTCTATATTGCTTCTAATAGGTTTCGGTTAGGTTCATTTGGTTGTTTGGGAGGTGCTCCTAGATTCTCTTCTGGAACCGATTCCTCCCTAGCTACCTCTTCGCGTGCTATGCGCACACGCCTAGGACCCCTTCCACGCTTGCGAGCTTGTCGCGTTGTCAGAGGCATCCCAATAAGAAAATAAAGTATAAATAAATAACTAATTTCTTTTAATATAATATTATTTCAATTAAATTTACATGTCTTATAAAATCAATTTAACAAAAATAATTTAAATCATTTAAAGCGAAACGTATGTGAAGTAAGGTTCCTAGTGTGGAAACCTTGCTCTGATACCAAAATGTCATGCCCAAAATTTAGGGCAAGAACGGGATTAAAAAAATTAAAATTAAATCATATCTTAAGCATTAAATTTACGAATGTGAAGAAAAACTCTAACATGTTTTGTCTTAACTATGTTGGGTTAACTTAAACCACTAACTCAAGTAATCAAAAATTATTTAAATCATATGCCGAAAACTAAAAGTGATGTTATATCATTTTCTCCATTTTAATTCATAGCTTATTTTAAATCATCTCCCTAAAATATAATTGACGAAGATAGAATTAGTCTCCAAAGTCGTTTACGGTTTAAAGGAACTAATTAAATTAGTCCTAGTACTTTGTTTAAAATGTCTAAAAGTTTATCTAAGTCAATAATCATAATATGCTTTAAATTAAATTGACAAGCAAGCCAATAAATTTTTATAATGAATACTTACCTATAAATTAAATAGCCCCATAACCAAAATTAATTGTACCCCATTTTTTTTAAGAGTTCTAAATGTTTAGACCTCGAAAATATTATTATATTTTTTTTTAAAAAACTTCTTTAAAATATCCTTATGGCTTTCAAAAACCATTACTAACCCATATATTTATTAAGACAACTATAGTTAATAAAACTTAATAAATTATACAATCTAAAATTTGTCTTATTCTCTTACATTGGGGCTCTATGTGTAAAAGTATATCTAACTTATATATATATATATATATATATATATATATATATATATATATATATATATATATATATATATATATATATATATATATATATATATATATTAACATTAAACTTAACCACCATGCAAACCCTAACATTCTTTTATTATTATATAAATGCTCTATCTTTTTTTTTTTTTTGATAACATCTTATTCCTCTCTCTAACCTAGCCCTACCCGGCTAGGGTTTGTTATTTTCTTGCATCCCTATTTTTTTGTGCAGGGGCGATTTTTTTGTAGGGATGGGCGGCGGCCATGGGATCTCACGGCAAAGGGAAGGGAGGCAGTGGCGCCACTGTGTGTCCACACAGTGGATCCCGCCACACCACTATGCGTCCACATAGTGGTGGGCGCGGCACCACTGTGTGTCCACACAGTGGTGGGCGCGGCACCACTGTGTGTCCACATAGTGGAAACCGTGGGGCCAACCACTATGCATACACACAGTGGAGTCCACGGCCGATCCATTGTGTGTCCACACAGTAGCTTTGGCCCTTCGACCGTTTTTCCCATATTAAAAAAAACCCCCTTTTTTTATATAGTTTTTTTTTAATATTATTTTTAGTTTTTTAAAATATAATTATATATTTATATATATATATATATTTATATATATATATATATTTATATATATATATATATATTTATATATATATATATATATATTTATTCAAAGCATTTTTTTTAAAATATATATAAAATGATATACATGTAATCTGCATGTCAATAAAATTATATATTTATATAAATATATATATTTTATATGACAACAAATTAAAATAAATAGGTCCTAGTATTTTGATTTAGATGAAAAAGAAATAGATGGATTAATAATTTTCAAATTCATTTACAACAAGGGTATACTTTTCTAAGCAATAATTATATAGGTGTTTTATTTCTACCTTCAGCTATATACATATTTAGATTTTAATAGTTTTACCAACAACTAAATAAATCTAGATTTTCTCTAAATAAAAACTATAATAGATTGTGATTTTCCTTTTTTTGAAATAAATAAATTTACAGATTCTGCAATTCCTACAACAGCTAATTAGATAATAACTTTTAATTAAATCTATCAGCAACTAAGTCTCATATTTTCTGTAATTAAAATAAAAGACAAAATCGCAGATAAAAAAGAAATTACAGAATTAAATAAAAATGACTTTTATATTTCCGTGGACTGTTGCATGCAATTCAAAGGCATTTCTTTTCAATTAAAAAGAAGAATATATCTAGCTCATTTCATTTCAAGAAGTATTCTGCAAAATAACAAGATATTTTCCTTATCTAAATAACAAATAACATAATCCCATGTCTTTATTTCTATTTTACAATTAGCCTCCCATTTCAATAATTGAGGATATATTTTTTTGAAGACTAATAATTACATTTGCAAATAATTTCCTACACAAATAACTCCTGCAACCTTCCACTTGTCCTATTCTTTTCTCCCGGCAATCCTGCATTTTAAATCAAAACTATGACCATGGAGTGCTCACCTCCCAGCCTAGGCTAATTGGTAGCCACCCCCGAGCTCGGAGAACCAAGCCCTAGATGGGAAACAAACATGCAAACACAAAGGACAGAATGCACACAAATACAAACACACTCCCCTCCCGACTACACTGCACCACACCTTGGTGATGTCTTTTTTTTTTTAAGGGTGGTAGTGGACCAATTTCCCTGAGGAGAACTGCAAGTATGAAAAAGAACATGTAGCCACCTCATGGCAAACCAAATACATCAAGTATAGTAACCCTTTAAATCCTTATGCCCCCCAAGACATTCATGCCTTATTTCCCTCCTTATGACCCCCATTGCACAAACAGGCCATGCAGCAAGGGTCACATGAAATCCCTTGTGATCGCTCTCATAATGAGAGTCTCTCACTCAAGGGTTGTCACTGCTACCACCCACAAGATCCTCCTCTCTCCCAAGAGTAAGAGGTCTTGATGACTCCCAAAAAACACATACAATACATAACACAAAAATACCAAATGAAATTCCCCAAAAGAACATGCAAAGAAGCAAATCTTTTACATCTACATTACTTCCAAACACATGCAAACAAAAAGCCACTTTAAGAGAAATGCAACCAACCTTAATCTGACCAAAGGTAGGTTAGTTTTGTTGAGGATGAGCAGCCCAATTCCACGGTTCTTCTCCTTCTACCCTTAGCCAAAAATTCTCTATTCAAAATCTAGTCTATTCTTTTCAAAATTTCTCTTGTCTCCAAAAATGGAGAGTGGGTGATTACCCACAAATTTTCTAATTCTTTCTTAAGAAGCCCATTGTGAGAGTTCTCACAAGTTTCTAAAAACTAAAGAGGAAGGTAAGATAGAATGGGAAAGGGAACTCTCATTCGAAAAGGAAAGTTTACAACTAGGTTCAAATCTTCTAATTTCAATTTTCGCACAACTCGGAAAAGTCAATTTTTAGGGTGTCTAAAAGGTCACTTGGGAGTAGAAACTTGCCTTAAATTACCCCTAACCCTTAGGTATACCTTAGGGGCTTTAGGAAACCCTATTAAACTACCCCTAGGTGTCCATTTAACCCTTTTTAAACCCCTTTGAAGTTTATTTTCGGGTCAAACCTATGATGACCATCCCAAAGATTCTTTACCCAAGGCATTTATGACATCACGTTACATTAATTGAAAAAGCTATAGTTAAACACTTTCCCACCAAGAGACAAAAATAAAAATTCAAACTTAAATCCACACATGTGTCAAGTGACACAAGAAAACACTTTTACAATTTAATACACGTAATCGTCTCTTGTGGATTTTACACAAATCAATTAAATAACACTTAACACACATGCATCATATACTGTTACGAATAAAATACAACACAAATGGGGTGTTGTCTCTCCAAATAGACAAACCCTGGCTTACGAACATACATAGGTCTAGGTTTGGTTCTCCATAATATTTCCATGGTCACATGGATAACTTCTTGCGCATCTCAATTTACATATTAGTAACTTTCAAATATCCACAAATAATATAAATTACAGGAATAATAATACACATCATCACTTGCATACAATTTACATCTGAACAATTTAAATACATCTTTTATCCAAGCAATTTCACATAAGCAATTCATCCTAATTCTCATAATGTTGATCCATACTTAAACATACATCATAATTCTATTATCATAGTAAAGTCCTCAAATTTCAATAACGACATTTATCACCGCAAATTCATCTTATTCAAAAATCATGTAGTGTTCTATCTCATAAAGCATATAAATAAATCATCCATATATAGCAATGTTATCCAAATCATGAAATCATATAAGTTCTAAATTCTAAAATGCATCAAAATAAAGTATCCGTAATAGTCTCAATATAAAAACCACTGAAATGTTAGACTGAGTCGAGGTGTGAGAGTGTCCTTGGTGCGGAAAGTTGTCATTTGATACCATTCTCTTCACAATACCTAGTGAATTCTTCAGAAATAAATTCACTGCCTTGATCTGTCCTTAGACATTTTATCTTCTTACCACTCTCTTTCTCAGCTAAGGCCGTGAATTCCTTGAACTTACCAGAACCTTCAGTCTTATCCTTCAAGAATGTGACCAACATCATCCTTGAGCAATCATCAGTGAGGATCATAAAATATCTGTCACCTTGAATGCTTTTTGTTCTTATTGGTCCACAAAGATCAGTATGAACCAAATCTAACAAGTTCTCCACTGAAAAAGATTTGCTCTTGAAAGTTGAAGAAGTCATCTTTCCCAACTGACATTCTTTGCAAAGAGAATTATCCAGTTCGTCTAACTGAGGCAAACCTCTCACTGTCTTGGACTTACTTACTTTAACAATGTTATCAAAGTTTATATGACAAAATCTCTTATGCCAAAGCCAACTATCATCTATTTTTGCAATAAAATAGTTGCTAACTTTAGAATTAAGATGAAACAAGTTACCTTTAGTTTGCCTCCCTGTTGCAATCAATTCACCTTTGTTGTCAAATATTTTGCACATACCATTTTTAAACTCCAGTGGGTATCCTTTGTCATTGAGTTGTGCCACACTCAAAAGATTGTGCTTTAGAGCTTCAACCCAGTAGACATCATGTGCACTACTCTTCCCATTAAGAGAAATAACTCCCTCACCTTTAACCATGCAGGGTGATTCATTGCCAAATCTAACAACAGTGCCATCAAATTCCTTGAAGCAAAGAAATTTGTTCTGATCACTGGTCATATGATGTGAACAACCACTATCAATGATCCAATCATCAGAGTTATCCATCCTGGATACTAATGCCTTCTTGTCTGATATCTCTTCATTAATAACTACAAACACAATATATTCACTAGCATCACCATCAGATTCTTCATCAGTGATACCACTATCAACAACAATAAGACAATCTCTCTTGCCTTTACCCTTATACTTATTGAATTTATCTCTCTTGTGTTCATTTTTACCATTAGGACAATTAGCTGTAGCGTGACCAATCTTGTTGCATGCAAAATATTTTAAAGGTAATTTACCTCTATATTTACCAGTGCTTTTAGGCAACTGCTTTGCCAATAATGCTTCAAGCTCCACTAAACTATCTTCATCATCAACATCTCTGCTGGATCTAGATTCATAACCATGACTAGTATCTCTACTTTTTCTCACAGATGGGTTAGAAACATAATCTCTAACTGCAAACTTAGATTTTTGTACACTACCATCATAACCATTTAATTCAAAAGCAGTAAGCTTGCCAATGATGGAGTCAAGAGTTACCTTAGTTTTTTCAATGGACTTCAGATCCTAAATAGCTGTGACTCAAATAGTATAGACCGATAGCAGGGTTCTCAGTACCTTACTGATCACTGTGGCATCTTCCACTTTCCCTCCTGCACTCTTAATTTCACCAACTATCTCTTTTATCCTTTGGCCATACTACGGGATATTCGCACCTTCAAACATCCTCATGTCATCAAACTTTCCTCTCAGACTCTCCTCTTTAGAAATCTTAACATGTTCATCACCACTATAAATCTCTTCAAGTTTTTTCCAGACCTCATATGCAGTTTCAAGACCATGAACATCTACATATTCAGCATCAAACAAAGAACTGATAATAGCCTCCAATGCTTGATGATTTTCTTATTTCTCTTTCTTCTGATCATCAATCAAAGTTCCAGTAGGTGTAATATACTTAGTATCTACATGATCCCAATACTAACTACCAAGACTCTTAATATAAATTTTCATTCTGTCACTCCATATCCTATAGTTTTCTCTATTAAACTTCAGACCTTCCTTCTTCATCATGATCTAGCATATCTTTACCTCAAGCTGTTAGGCTTAGACCTTAGAGGACCTACGATGCTCTGATACCAATTGATGGTATGATGAAAGAATAAGTATCTAGTAGATTACTGAGAGGGGGGAGTGAATCAGTAAATAGAAAAACTGATACAAACTTTCCCAAACTCAATCTCAATCACACAAAGTAAACTTATCAATGAAATACCACTGTCATGATAAATACTCATAATAAAACTGGTTGACTGTTACAACAACTTAACAGTAAACAACATTCAACTTGAAAACATACAAATGCTTCATCATATGTCAACATACTTCATTATTCAATGCTTCCGGTTATCATGCCTTATCAGAAATAGTTAAGTAGTTAATCAAATCAACTATAAGATTGTAACCACAAAAACATTCACCACATGACACAAGTATTTATACGTGGAAAACCCAAATAGGTAAGAACCACGGTGAGATGGGACTCACAAGAAAATATTTGAACTCTTCTGAAGTTTGCCCTGTTTGGAGCCAAGCCTGTTAAAGCTTTTACAAAAGTCCTGTTAAGAACTGATCTTGTTAGGAATCACCTGGTTAAGGGATTGACTACAAATGCCTTGTTAGAAGCAAGTACCCTGTAAGGAGTAACCTCAGTAGAGGATTTGAAAATCCAATCTAATGGACTTCCTTGTTAGAGGATTTAATAAGTAACCAAGCTTATTAGAGCTTACCCGGTTAGGGGATTTCAATTCTACTGTAATTGTTAGAGAACAACATAAGTTGCTTGATCTGTCTGAATAACACTATATTTGCTTGATCAAATCCATTTAAGCTTCTATCTACCTTTACTCAAACTGCAGACTCATTCTCTGATTAGGAAACCACACACTCAATTGATTTCTACCAACTTTGCCAACACTCAACAAAACAACTTCATCGACCTTAAATACAAATCAATTAGGTCGGTAACACAACAAAAACCTAATTCTCTCATCAAGATTACAAACAAGTTAGTTCAAGTATGACCGTTGGACATATCAATCTCTGCACATCAATCAAGAAAACCTCAACCGCTTCTTGATTACCACTTCATCGAGCTCAGTAACTCATCACGCACTTTGCATTAGATGCAATACACTTTGCTCCTTCCCTTGATAAACAAACACACCAATTTTTTTTTGAACTTGTCTTCACACAATGACCATGCGTGTCACCATCATTACCACTCAATATCAGATCATAAACCAACATAACCAATTCAACAACCTTAATCGGTTAGGGTTTAGCAAAAACAACTGATAGGGTTTACTGGTTACACGACATAGATAGGGTTTTAACCTTATACACTAGTTACCGGTTCAACTCACAAAACTTACATACCAGTTTACAATATCCTTCACAAATCTCTTCCTACTAGTTACAAGACAATATCAACAATAACAACAATATCATTAACAGTTAATTGACATCAATGACAACATAACATATCATTAATGCAATCTTCATGCAAATGCGAACACTAAATGGTAAAAAATGTTATATCTTATTTATAGTAGAACTAAATCTTCCTATATTGTTGTCCACCTCTTTTTTTCCTAACATTTGGTATCATATCTTAGCCAATTTTGTTTCTTAAAAAGTAGAACAGAGGGTTTTTGAGCTTTGTGGAAGTTTCAATTTATCTATTTTTTGATGATTTGTGTTGATACCATGGCCACAACTTCTTATTTGAAAATTGATAAAATTAATGGAATGGGATACAAGTTGTGGAAGCTAAAAATGGAGGATCTGTTTGAAGAACGATATCAATGGGTGGCTATAACAAATGAAAAGAAATTCAATAAGTTGATTGCTGAAGACTAGAAAAAGGTAGACAAAAAGGTATGGGGTACAATTAGAGTGTGTCTTACAAATTCTCTCCTCCTAAATGCATCAAAGGAAAATACTATATATAATTTATGAAGCGAATAGGTGATTTTTGTCAATCCAAAAGTCTAGTAAACAAACTAGGTACTTGAAGAATAAATTGTTCTCTCTTAAGATGATGGAAGATGATAAAAAAGATAATAATTTAAATTCTTTTAGTCATGGGGAATTTTGTTCTTGCTATCAATGCTAACCTTGAAGATTCTAATACAGTTTCTCTTCTTGGAACTTTGTTGGCACAATAAATGAGGAGTCAAGCTATGGATAGCTCAAATGAAACTCTCAATACCAAGGAAAAGCCAAAGGAAAGAGTATTTATAAGAGATAAGAACCTATGGACAAGTCTAGGGTAGGTCAAAAACTCTTGGAGAAAAGAACAAAGTGAAGTGTTAGAATTATGGTAAAAGAGGAAATGTAAAGAAGGAATGTAGGAATTCGAGGAAACAATTTGATTCCTTTACAAATAAATTCTCAAACTTAGGTGATGAAACTTTGGTTTCTTCTCTTCATATGATCACTAATGAAAATTATTTATTTGATTTAGATTTTTCATATCATATGACTCCTCATAAGGAGTGGTTTCCACATGTGAGAAATATGATGGAGGAGAAGTCTACATTAGTGATAACTCTTCATATCTTATTGTAAAAAGGGATAAGATTAAGTTGTGTTTCAATAATGGGAGGTTGAAAACCCTCTTTGATATTTTACATATTCTAGGTTTAGAAAAGAATTGGATTTTGATTTCTAAGTTGAATAATTTGGGATCGCCTATAATATTTGACAAGCACAACTATAGATTGGTAAGAGAAAAACTTGTGGTAGCAAGGGGGACAAGGAAGGGGACTTTATTTAGGTTTGAAGCCAAGATTTTTGTTAAATATACCAGTGTAGCTAAATCGGAAAACACTTGTAAGTTGAGGCATCATAGATTGGTCCATATTAGTGAGAATGAATTAAAAACCATTTTGAATAAAAAATTGTTAGAAGTGAAGAAGATCATTTTTTATACATTAAATGTATTGATGATTATATCCCAAATGTTTTCTTGTATGTGAATGATATTCTATTTTTTAGTAACTCCAAGACAATAATTAGTGATCTAAAAGCTCAACTTTCAGGTACCCTTTTATGAAGGATTTGGGAGCTCCTAGGTATTCACTTGGCATGGAAATCAAAAGAGATGGGGTAAACATAAAACTTTGATTATCATATAATATGTCAACACTATTTTAAAGATATTTAATATACAATATTGTAAATGAGTAAGAATTCCTTTGCATGTTGGCACTAAGTTCTTATTATATATCTCCTAAGAATGATGATGATTTAGAGGATATGTCTAATGTGAGTTATGGTAGTGCTATAGGAAATCTATTGTATGCAATAATTTTCACTAGACCAAATGTTGCACAAGTAGTTGGAGTTCTGAGTAGATTTATGTCTAACAATAGTAGAGAGAATTTAAGTCATGTTAAAAAAGTATTTATATATTTATATATTACTACTTGCAGTATTTGGGACTCAAAGTATGGTTAAGGCATTGGACATATAGGGATTTATTGATGTAGATTGGGAGACTGACTTGGATAGTTTAATGTCCACAAGTGGGTATGTGTTTACATTTTTTGGAGCCGTGAGTTGGATGAGTAAAATACAAGCTAGAGTTTATTTATCCACCGCTAAAGTAGAGCATATGGTTGCTACCCATGTCTCTAAGGAGGTAGTTTGGTTATAAAGGTTGTGTATAGATATCAATTTTGTTTGTAAGATTATTCATATTAATTGTGATAGTCAAAGTGCAATCCATTTAGCTAGGAATCTTATGTACACATAAACTAAGCATGAAGATGCACAATAACATTCTGTTCATGAGTTGAATAAGATCGACACTCAGGAGAATTTTGCATATGCACTTATCAAATCTATGAGCACATAAAATTTTACTTCGTGTAGGGAGACCATGGTCCTTGTTACTTGTACTTAGTTGATTTATGATTATTTATTCCCATGGGTGTATTTACAATGTATAATGTCAAGTGGGAGAATGTTGAGATTTAGGTGTCATCAATCTTGTCGATCCATGTAATTATTATTCTTAATATTGTTTGTAATCATCTATACGAGATGAAGGGTTTCATTGACATCAATATTTTATTAATATGGTAAATATGTTTTTACTGGTCTTGATACTTATTTATTTATAGGTATGGGGTTACTAAGTACTTTCACTAGACCAACATCACGATTATAGTCAAATGGTAAAGTTGAACCACCTAGTCGTCCACCTTGGAAATCACCTATTGTGGGATGTTATGGGAACTGTCATATGTTGTAAGATATGTGCATCTTTATCATCATTTGGTGTGTCACTTTATCACATGTAGTGCCCCTCCCTGATTCATCTTGTATCTCTATACACTAGAGGATTATATTGATTTAGCTTAGTCTACCTTATGATAACTTGATAATTTATGTGTTCATGATGGATCATATTACTTGTAGGATCTTGATGACATTATGATTACGCTAACCCTACTCTATGATTGTGATGTTTGAATTGATGCTACGATGTTTGTGATTGTCTTCTAGTGTCTTCATGATTACAGACGATGTCATAACACTCATTGTGAGCATGATATGCCATTGCAATTCTCTATCACTCACCTGATCATTTATGATGTATATGTGTTGTATATATGTTGAATTGTGTGTAGTGGTGGACGTAGGATTGTAGGTACTAGACATCGAATCCACCTGGTCTCACAGGTATGAGCATGTCTTATCCCAATGGCAAGTTGTTGGAGATGGGATGTGTTTCCCTCACACACTCTAGGCTTAGATGTTCACTTGGTTAGACATGTTGTGGCATAAGTTGTGCTCAGTCTTGTGTCAATGTTGACCCTTTTTGTTGGGTTGCTTGAGGTAATGCGTGTATGTATCTATTATTTAATGAATAATTGGATCAATGTGATTTATTAATGTTTATATTAATTTATTACATATTATGAGTATTTAATTATTTGGATTATTTATTGAGGCTTGATTAATGTTATTGAGTTTGATTTATTTAATTTATTATTTTATTATTGAGGTTTGTATTTATTTAATTGAAATTAATTTAATTAATCTATTTGATCTATTCAATTTAATGTTTAATTATTTAATGTTTTTTATGCTTTATTGTTGATTTGATTTTTTATATTTATTTATTAGTTTCTATTTATGCAAGCCTTTTGTTTATTTATTTATTATTTATTGAGATTTGATTTATTTTTATTAATCTATTCATATTGATATTACTACATTTATATTATTTGCATAATTAGATATACTATAAAGTGTACCTACCCTTCCATTTGATTGGTTATTTTCGAATGGGTAAGTAAATAATATTCCTAAATAATATTTACCTCAAATTTTGTAATGGTAGGTATGATATATTGTTTCTCCGAATTTTTTGATTGGTCAAAATTTTTCTATAGTTTGAGGTTTGATTTTTATTTATTGAGGATTCTGTGAATGCTACCAGGTTATCATCTGAAAGATTTCAATTTGAATTTTGATTCCTGAATTCGATTGGGAGCTTGGATTGAATATTGGCTTGCTTGGATTGTTGGATTTTCTCTTCTTCAAATCTATGTTTGTTTGGATTACGATCTCCAAGTTGGAGCTTTTGTTCCTTTCTCTGCAAATTTCATTTTTGAAAAACTTGTATGCACCGTGCCTGATTAAAAGTTTGGTTTGGGAATTAGGAATGAATTTTAGAGAATTCAATTTGTGTCGAGGAAATGATTTGGGAAGGTTGGGAATCTTATTCTATTGTTTGAATTCAAATTCTTAAATTGTGTTTGTCGGGAGTGTTTTCCTGTGTCTCTTCTCCTTGACTTTTATACTTTTATTTTTTCTGTGATTATTTTGGGTGAATAGAAATAGAATGGAATTAAATTTCCTTTTTCATTATGCTTTCTACATTCCCTTTTTTTCACAGTGTTGAAATGGTGAGTTTTGGGATTCCTGTAGCTTGTTGGGAGTTATTATGCTTTCTCTAAGACTTGGAATTTTTGGGCAAAGATCATTTGGAAGATCTGGGAGTGCGTATGGGATTCAGTTATCCTTAGTGATACTTCCTTGTATCTTTTGTAGTGTTATTTAGTCTCCTCTTGTTGTGCAAATGGGGTGTCAAACTGAGCACTGTGGGAGAGTGATTTTGATGATATTTTAATCTCCAAGTATGTAATTCCTTAACATTGTGTTTCCTTTATGATTTTTTGAGTTCCTGAACCTTTTGGAGGATTCTATTGTGTCATCTTGAGCTCCTATGCAAACCTGGGCAAGTGCCCCTTCCTCATTTGCAAGTTTTACTTGATTTTCTACACTTTTACCAAAAACACTGCCAAAACAACCCAAAACACTTGGGAATCAACTAAAACTTCCAATTTGTGTTCCAAGGGCGGTAAACAGTGAATTAGGAGTGCTAAACTACTCTGAAGGTGCAGGGAATGCCAGTTTGACCTGTGTGAGAGGTTTTTTAGGATTTATGTATTCTCCAGAGGCATGTTTGGATTGCTTTGAGCTTCTCTAAGTTATCTTTGATGTCATTTGATCTTGCATATATAATTTTGTGCTCTGGTAAGAGGTTTTTTGCCTTACCATTGAGGAGGTTTCATATATGTGTTTTGCTCCAGCAAGAGGGAGAATTCCTTGTTGTTGAGGTATGATTTTCATAGCATTTTTAGAGCTCCAGTGGGATGCATATTACCCCACTATTGAGGATCAAAAATGGATTTGGAAGGATATTTTAATAATGTTAATGCTTTTATTCATGATTTCTATGCTTTGGTGAAGTCTCTTACATTGTATGTGGCCATATGTACCCTTTTATGTTCAGATTGTTGTTAGTGATGTTGTGAGCACTTTTATGTTACTTTTGAGCCTTCATTATGTGGTCATGATGTTATTTGATGTATGTTCTACCCTAAGGTCTTGGCATATGGTAGGAGGAGTGGGCTTTCATGTGATGACCAGGGTCAAGTGAGATAGGTTACTTTGTGTTAGACAATTCAAATAACCACAAGACAACTAAGAGGGGGGGGTGAATCAGTTATCATAGATTACTAGAACATTTAGCAATTAAAACTTTAATATCAGAACCCAAAACATTAATACCAGAATGCTTAAACCAAATACTAGAATATCAGTTAAACCAATTAAGCATAAACAATAATCAGAGAATAAATACCATCCACATGACACCAAGATTTATACATGGAAAACCCAGTAAAGGAAAAAACCATAGTGGGAAGCCTACCCACAGTCAGATAATACTTCTGTAGTAAGTATGTGAATTACAATTGAGGGGCCTGTAGTTGCAGGAATTCCAAAAGCCTAGAGTGCACTGCTCAACATAAAAGGAGTCTCACTGACTACATAGAAATCTAGACTATAATCCGGAAAAGGGAATGAACTGCAAAGATAACATCTCCTATGCCTGAGTACAGTTCCAGTTGAACTCAATACTGGAGGACTAAATCCTCTTACATTACCCTAAATCGATCTTGAATGATCGACCAAATCCTCTATCTAAATGATATTGCATTAGTTGCACATTATATATCCAAATCCCATACCATATCCATATGGTCTACAATGAGATCTTAAATTATATATATACAAACCCTCAACCATAAACAATCAGGTTGGCCACTAGACAATAAACCAATTACATAATTACAAAAGATGTCGGCCTTAGACCAAAAAAATAATATCCAACACATAAGACATCCCGAAAACACATCGAGAGGTCCAATCCACAGATTACATTAAGTCGGACCATAACCTAGATAACATCGGGACCCAATATAGGTCCACATGCTAAAGAAATGATCTCCACCCACCAAGTCTCAAACATGATCACCAATAGCATCCTGAATCCATACTAGAAGATGCACTAAAACCACTTATGCATATCATCAAAGATCTTATCAAAGCTCTGCTGGTGAAACCCTCACTCGAACCACTAGCCAAGCTTCCAAGCAAACAGGATAGCATCCGATCACCAAACCAAAACAGCCTTACTAAATATGAACATGAGTATCATGAATAAGCCATTTCCATAACCAAACCATATCGGAGTATACCGGATCATGTCGGATCCAATCTAACCAGAAACCATACATCCTACCGGGATCAGAAGGGTGTCGGTAAAGCATTCCAAATAGCTAGTGTTGACATCAATGGCAAAAACATCAATGCAACACATAGTCAATTCCTCCAAATGGCCAATAATCTCCCCCTTTTGCATTGATGGCAACACTATATGTGAAAAAAATCTAAGTATCAAGAAATGCCAAACAAGTCTCCCCCAATGGAAGACAACCAACAATCTCCCACATAAAGCTATAGCAATGAATTTCTAAAATAAAGACCAAACTCCCCCTATGAATGATATCTTTGTAAAGCTCTATTTTTCATAAGTATCTCTCCCCCTAATGTATACAAATCCTTAAGTTTTTCACATCAATATCTCTCCCCCTTTGACATCAATGCCAAAAATATGACAAAAATATCAAAGAAAAAACAAAAACCATTGAAACACAAGGATAACTACTCCCCCTGATCAGTAGCATCCTCACATCCGTGTCGAAATGAATGATATCTCTGATAATGCATACCGGGCTGATGCCAAAAAGCATCAATCAATTCTTTGCCAGAAGGGTAGAAACCCCTAACCTGTCTCTCAAGTACTCAAATGGTTCTTTAGGCAAAGGTTTAGTGAAAATATCTACAATCTGCTCTTTAGTGTTCACATAAACCAATCTGACTTCATTTTCTTCCACCTTCTCCTTCAAAAAGTTATACTTGATAGATATGTGCTTTATCTTAGAATAAGATCATGGATTCTTTGATATGTTAATAGCAACAGAGTTATCACAGTGAATAACTACTAGTCCAGTGCAATGCACTTTGATATCCTTCAACATTTGCTTCATCCATAGAACCTGTGTACAGTTAGTAGCAACAACAACATACTTATCTTCAATAGTAGATAAAGAAGTACATGACTATTTCTTGCTGATCCATGAAACCAACTTCTTTCCAAGAAAGAAAGCTCCACCAGAAGTACTTTTCTGATCATCAACATCTCCAGCCCAATCAACATTTGTATATGTATATAAAGTAAAGTCATCATCCTTAGGGTACCACAAACCATATTCTGATGTACCTTGCAAGTATCTAAAAATTCTTTTCACCGCACTCTCATGATTTTCTCTAGGATCACTCTAATATCTAGATGCAATACAAACAACATTCATTATGTCAGGCCTAGTTTGAGTCAAATAAAGCAGACCTCCAATCATAGATTTGTATCTTGTAGGATTTACCAGTGCAGAAACATCTTTCCTTGTAAATTTATCACTTGAAACCATAGGAGTACTTATCGGTTTAGAATCTCCCATACCAAATTTATTCAAAAATTCCCTAACATACTTAGTTTGATAGATGAAAATACCTTTGTCAGTCTGAGTAATCTACAAACTGAAGAAAAATTTCATTTCCCCAATCATAGATATTTCAAATTCTTTCTCCATATTCTTAGAAAATTCCATGCACAACTTATCTTCACCTCCAAAAATAATATCATCAATAAATACTTCAATAATCAGTATATCATCATCAATGATCTTATAATATAAATTACTGTCAGCATTACCCATAGTAAAACCAAGCTTCAAAAGATATTTATCCAACCTTGCATACCAAGCTCTAGGTACCTGTTTCAATCCATATAAAGATTTCCTTAACCTACAAACCATGTTTGTATCATATGATAGTGAAAAACCATTAGGTTGCTCAATATAAACTTCCTCATCGAGATCTACATTCAAAAATGCACACTTAACATCCATCTGATAAACCTTGTAGTTTTTATGGGCAGCATAGGCAAGAAATAATCTTACAGCTTCAATCCTAGATATAGGTGCAAAAGTCTCTCCATAATCAATTCCTTCCTTTTGATAATATCCTTTACTAACCAATCTAGCCTTGTTCCTTACAACTTGACCATCCTCATTCAATTTATTTCTAAAAACCCATTTAGTTCCAATAACATTCTTATTTTTAGGCCGAGCAACTAAAGTTCATGTGTTATTCTTCTCAATCTGATCTAATTCTTCTTCCATAGCTTTCAACCAATATTCATCTTTATATGCTTCAATTACTGATACTGGTTCAACTTGAGAAATTAAACATACCTCATTAGTTGCCAGTCTTCTTCTTGTCATCACTCCATTGTTCTTATCCCCAATGATCCAATCTTCTGAAAGATTCAATCTCACATATTTACGAGTCTTGTGACTCTCTATTCCTCTTGCGAGTTCTTCAGTTACTATAGAATTTTCTGATACTATCGAAGTAACTGGTTCAACACTCTATTCCGATAAAGATGTTGCTAATTCAGATATAATCATTTCCACTGCCGGTTCCTTCTCATAAACTCTGATTTGACCTCTATTCAACTCATCCACCTTGACATTAACACTCTCCACAATTCTCTGCAATCTCTTGTTATAACATCTATATGATTTTCTTTCATTAGAATAACCAATAAATATGCCTTCATCACATCTAGGATCAAATTTGCCAATGATATCATCTCTTCTGATATAACATTTACTACCAAATATTCTAAAATACTTAACTGTAGGTGTATTGCCAAACCATAATTCATAAGGTATCTTACCAGTTTCTCCTTTGATATGTACTCTATTGAATGTATAAACCGTTGTGCTCACCACTTCTCTCTAGTAGATATGAGGTAGACTAGCTTCCATCATGATTGTTCTAGCAGCATCCAAAATAGTTTTGTTTTTCCCTTCCACAACTCCATTCAGCTGAGGTGTTCGGAGAGCAGAAAATTGTCTCCTTATACCATGCTTCTCACAAAAGTTATTATATTCACCGGATGTGAATTCATTACCATGATCTAACCTCAAACATTTAATCTTCAATCCTGTCTCAGTTTCCACTTTAGCCTTAAAGATTTTAAACTTTTCAAAATCCTCATATTTCTCCCTTAGAAAAGTAACCCCCATCATTCTAGAATAATCATCAATGATTAACATGAAATATCTATCACCTTGAAAACTTTTAACTCTAGCAGGGCCACACAAATCAGTATGAATAATATCAAGAACATCATTAGATTTATCTTGTATACTCTTAAAATAAGTTCTAATGTGTTTACCCATTTGACATTCTTTACATACCAGATTATAGGGCTTTACAATCTTAGGTATATCTCTAACTGCGTTAGTTGAACTAATCTTTACAATGCAATCAAAATTCACATGACACAACCTCTTATGCCATAGCCAACTCTCATCAATTTGTGCAATCAAACATGTCTTCTCACCGAAATTCAAATGAAATATATTACCTTTTTTCTGTGTACCGGTTGCAATCTCCAAACCAGATCTGTTAATGATTTTGCATTTCCCATCCTTGAACTGTAATTGAAATCCCTTATCCACCAATTGTCCTACACTCAAAATATTATGATTCAAAACTTCAACAAAATAAATATTATTAGCATTGTTCTTACCATCCAATGATATAGTTCCTTTTCCTTTGATCATACATGCTTTGTCATCTCCAAATCTAACCAGACCACCATCAAATTCATGCAAAGATAGAAACTTCCTTTAATCTCCAGTAATATGATGTGAACATCCACTATCAATTACCCATTCATCATTGTCTTCAATTTTAGTAGCAAGTGCCTTCTCTTCAGGTACATTCTCTTCTAGTGATGGAACATCTTCCTTGATAGCCAAGAACACCCATTCCTTTCCACTATTGGAACCACTGGCAGAATCTTCTGTCGGTTCATCATCAGAGTCAGTAATACCCTCCTCATCCTCTATGTAGCATGATTTGTCTCTGTTTTTCCTATACTTATACTTGTTCTGATATATAGGGTTAGGCTTAAAAGATCTTCTAACTCTTTCTTCAAATCTTGAATTCCTTTTAGGATATCAAGATGCAAAATGACCAATCTTATTACATGCAAAACATTTAGAAGGTGCTTTTCCTTCATACTTACTTCCTACCGATCCTTTAGGTACTCTTATAGCAGATAGTGCTTCAAGTTGCTCAAACTCGTCATCTTCTCTCTTCATATCATCTAATTCCTTTGCATATAAATCTTTCCAATCTTTCTTACCGGTTGCTGATGCAGATGCATGAAAAGAAGGTTCAGTCTTCACAGCTCTAGAAGGTCCAAATTCTTCAAGCTCAAAAGAAGATAATTTCCCAACCAAGGTATCTCTATTGACAGAAGTATTAGCCATTGTTCTCAACTCAATAATAGCAGTAGCCTTCATCTTGTAAGCTGGTGGTAGGGCTCTCAGAACTTTAGAAACAATTTTATCTTCCCTTAGAGTTCTACCACAACATTGAATTCCCATAACAATCTCATTTACCCTTTCCATGAATGCAGTAATCCTTTCATCTTCTTCCATCTTCAGGTTTTCATATCTCACCAAGTAACCATCAAGTTTAGCAATCTTCACAATAGAGCCACCTTCATTAAGAGTCTCCAACTTATCCCATATAACCTTTCCAGATGATTTGTCAGTTAATCCCATTATTTTTTGATCAGAAAGTGTACACAAGAGTGCTTCTCTTTCTCTACAATCATTCTCAAGCTCCTTATCCAAGTTTGTTGGAGAAGGATTTCCAGATGATAGATTATGAGGTGTAACACCATTCTATGTGATCTCCCAAATGTCCTTGCCAAGACATCTCATATAAGTCTCCATCTGAATCTTCCATACTGTGTAATTTGTTCCATCAAGCCTAAACAACTCAAATAACCAAAGGACAACTTAGAGGGGGGGGGGTGAATTAGTTGTCAATAGATTACAAAACTTTAAACATTTAAATCCTTATTATCGGAACACATAAAATCAATATCAGAATGGATAAACCAAATATCAAACTAACTGATATAGAAATTAAGCATAAACATAAATCACAAAACAATTACCATCCATCCAGAACACATGACACCAATATTTGTACGTGGAAAACCCGGTAAAGGGAAAAACCACAGTGGGAAGCCTACCCACAGTTAGATAATACTTCTGCAATAAGTATGTGAATTACAATTGAGGGGCTTGCACTTGCAGGAAGGCCAACAACCTAGAGTGCACTGCTCATCACAAAATGAGTCTCACTGACTACATAGAAATCCAGACTACAATCCAGAAGAGGGAATGAACTGCAAAGATAACATCTCCTATTCCTAAGTACAGTTCCAATTGAGCTCAATACCAGAGGACTAAATCCTCTTACATTAAACCAACTCAAACTTGAATGATCGACCAAATCCTCTGCCTATATGATATTGCATTATTCGCACATTACATATCCAAATTGCATACCATATCCATATGATCTACAATGAGATCTTACATCATATATATACAAACCCTCGTTCATAAACAATCAAGTCAGCCACTAGACAATAAACCAATTACATAATTACAAAACAAATAATATCCAACACATAAGACATACCAGAAACACATCGAGAGGTTGAATCCACACATTACATTAAGCCGGTCCATAACCTAGATAACATCGGGACCCAATATAGGTCCACATGCTAAAGCAATGATCTCCATCTCCCAAGTCTCGGACATGATCACCAATAGTATCCTGAATCCATACAAGAAGTTGCACCAACACCACTTATGCATATCATCAAAGATCTTCATTAAAGCTCTGCCGGTGAAACCCTTGCTGGAACCACTAGCCAAACTTCCAAGCAAACAGGATAGCATCCGATCACCAGATCAAAACCAACTTACTGAATATGAACATGAGTATCATGAATAAGCCAATTCCATAACCAAACCATACCAGAGCATACGAGATCATGTCAGATCCAATCCAACCAGAAATTGTACATCCTACCGGGACCAAAAGGGTGTTGGTAAAGCATCTCAAACAGCTAGTGTTGACATCAATGACAAAAATCAATGCAACACATAATCAATTCTTGCAAATGGCCAACACTTTGAACCTAGACCGCTAGGGCACATCGAAAGTTTTCCTAATATAATCAAGTGATAACATTAACAATTAATTGATTGGGTTGGAATTCACTTAATAAGATAATAATAATTGGATTGAAGCCATTGGGATGGCAAGCCAATCTCCCTTGTTCTCACATATGTTGAGATGGATCCACATGTCTATCGGGGATTGATTTTACCCTTCTATGTGAGAGTAGCTTGTATGTTTATCAGGGGTATGGATTACTCTTCTATATGAGGATATCATGCATGACTACTACGGGTGTATATTTACCTTCTTTGTGAGGATAGAACATAGAGACGTGTATATCATGGTTGGCCATATTCCCTTCTATGCGAGGATAGCATGTGATGACACTCCACTCCTACATATGACCATGGTCCTTATGCCTTGATTTGTTGTTATGCCTCTGGGAGAGTTTATTGATTTTATTTTAGCCATGTGATGTGATTTGGTTATTGATATTTTGTATACCTTTGTTATGTCGTGTTGAGTCCCTTGGTTGCTAGGTGTCAACCTAGGTCTTGAGTGTGAGTTGAAACCCCATGTCATCTCCTAGCACAGGGGGTGGTTCCTTTGGTTCCACATGGCAGGTAGTTTGATGCCTTCTTTGATTGGGATATTGTTTGTTGGATACTCACGTGCCTAGATATGAATTTATCTTATCTCATCATGTGGATGGATCTTTGGAGCATAATTAATGTGATTGGAATTGATATCATGTGTTTCAATAAGATGTAATAATAAAGAAAACTAGTATTAGGACTTGTGATAGGTTGATTTCGAAATGAGATACATTGATAAGATTGTTGTAAATGGATATTCAATGTGCATGTAATTCCATATTACAAAGGAACTAAATAATTGAGTGATATGATTGGATTGTCTTGTGTATATCTTGTGGATGGTAGTGGACATGTTAATGATCATGAATGCCTTGAATTGAAAGATATTAGCCCTTAATGTTAGTTATCCTTGGAATATGGAAAAGAATGAGTAGATGTAGATTTGTATGGACTCTATGATTCTTCATTATGCGGAGCTAAATTCTATGTAATGAGACTATATTGAGTCATGATGACATTGGAAAATGTAAAGGAAATTATTTACTTGTACCATGTATCCTTATGTATTATGACATTATGATGAGGTAGTCGAGGTTATGATCTTGTGAAGGAATATGATGTTGTATTCAATGTATGTTACATGTGGTAAGAATGTTCATTAGATAGAAAAGAGATAGAGATCTATGTGGAATAAGATTTGATATGGTTAGCCATGTATGTCATTATTGTAGATATGGTGCTTTTCGATAATCTTATTATAAGTAACCTCATTGGAAGTATCTAGCATTTGTTGCATAGACTTACCTATGATTGTGTATATATTTTATCTTGATGGAATGTATGATGAAATTAAGGAAGTAAAGAGTTAGATTTGCTTATATGTTGATAGTGCTATATGTGTTCATAATGAGTTAGATGGTTAGTGATGAAATGGGTAATTAGGAGCACTTGGAATTGGTGTTTTAAAATGAACTTAGAAAATTAATGGGGGTAATAGAGATATGCATTGGTAGTTCATAACCTCATGATAAGAAAGTAATGAGTAGAACTTAAATCTATTGAATGTTGTTACTTACATGATATGGTTATGATTAATGAGTTGTTGTTAGTAAGTAGTAACGTTAAGATACCCTAGGGAATGAATGTATGAATTAAATGTGTAACAAAATGTTATATGTTATGTTAGCATTGATTTCGCTTATGTTATATGTTACTATGTTTATGTTCATGATGTTTTGTACATTATTGTAGAGAGAAGATGATGCATTTGATAAGTAGATGGTAATTGATCTTAGTTGCATATGTTGATTTAGTAGGTGAATAACAAAAATTATCTCTATTTGTGGTATATTTATGTTTATTTCTCTAGGGTATTTTGGCGGGTATTACATCACAACCTTCATTTTTTGAAGGGATGCCTCCTCTTGAGCTTGTTCTGGCTATTGCTTCTTCATAGATATAATGAGTGTGTTTATGCTTCTACTATTACTTTCTCGCATTTGGTTTTGTGAAATCTATGTTTTCTTCAATTAGACACTCTTATTCACCTTATATGGTGAAGCAAGTCAAGACAATGGTAGAGGAATATCCTACCCTACCTCATCAATTTGAGGATTTAGATAGTGGCATGTCTTGGACTATCATCCAAAGGAGAAAGAGAGATCTTCCTAAACATGTGTAAATTTATAATACACATGTTTCAAGTGTTCAATGAGCTAGGTGAAGGCTTGGTGTGAGTTAGGAAACTTCTTCTTAGGGTTTTTAAGGTTGGCTACTATTATGTTGGTATCAATCATTTTTTGTCTAGTTGATTCCTTTTGTAAAGTTTTTCAAGGCCCCTTAAAAAATTTATTCATATAATAATAAATGTTAAAGATATTATTTTACCTAATAAATTTTTTTAAAAGTCACAAATTAATTTAGAGGTTGTGAGTCACAAATCAAAACCTATAGTAATCAAAGTCAAACTCTAGAATACCAATAAATTTCTCATCGAGTGAACAAGTGGATTTTTTCATGTTGTAATGGAGTCAAATGTTCAAATAATCATATGATATTTCTAAATATTTGAAGAGTTATAGTATATTTTATTCATATGCAGGTCGGGGAAGAAGTGGATTTATTGATTTCTAGATGAGAAGAGGAATAGTTGATATCAATCAACCTACTTTAGAACTTTGATTTTGTAGTGTTGCAAATTACACCCTATGCCAATTTATCACTTATGCATTACACTTGGTGTATTTATGACAAAAACCTATGGTCAAGATTTCAAAATTATGACTTCACACATGATAGTGATGAAACATTAGCAACCCACCATTTGAATTTTGGAATATATTCATATAATGATGAAAAATTAAGATTTCCGCCATTAGATGTATGAAAACTACTAATTGTTACTTAGGGACCAATACATTAGGGAAAGATAGGAATTAGATAGATCTAAACATAAGAGGTCTATATTCTGACCTAATTCTAGGGGTGTTAAATGTGCCCTCTTCTTTCCCTTGAGTTGAATTGAATTATTGAATTTACTGAAATTAGGGTAAATGTGCTAAAATTGATGTAAAAATGCATAAGAAGTAAGCTACGATTGTCAAATTGAGCCACAAACCTAGATCTAAGGATTGTAAGAGGATTTGGATCCATTCCCAAAAGGAGCTCCTAATTTTTCAGGACCGGTGTGACGGTCGCTCTGGTCCTTTGAACTTTTTGCACTCCAATGGGGGATCGATTCGTCTCTATAAATAAAGCTTATTTTGAAGATCACAACTTTGTACTTGTTCCTGCATACTCTAGGGAAGAGAAATAGGTTGGGAATAGGTGTTTGCCTTAGGTCAAACCCCAGTTTTGGAATTAACCATGAAATAGAAATGAGTTCTGATTGAATTGTAGTAATGTAAATGTTTTCCTTTTGAGGGAGATGCTGAATAATGACTAAAACACAAATGATATACCTTCTTATAAAGTTTTATTTTTCTTTGCATGGAATCAGGATTTCATGAAGTCTGTAATAACATAGAACATGAATGTCAACTCAAATGCTCAAAACTTGACTCTATCTCTTCTCTAATGCTTGAATGGAGACTAATTGCTTGCTTGCTTGAACTTGAATACTTGATTTCTTGAATTGATTGATCAATATGATTGTTGGATTGAATGTGTTATCAAAATGAGAGTGGTAGACCTCTTTTTGTACTTGCCCATCGAAAAACAAATTAATTTTCCGACATGAGTCGACACAAAGCTGGAATTCCCACTCAAATTTTATGAATGTTGAGAGGCCCAAATTTGGGCCCTAATTGGGAGGACTAGGGTGTGGCACCATGGTCCTTAGGGGGACCAAGGCACCATGCCTTGGTCTTGCCCAATTAGGCACCAAAATAAAGGGGTAGGATGATGTGCATAGTGAAATTGTTGATAAATATGCATAGTAAGAGAAAAAATAGGTCATATTTAGGCCTTAGAGAACAAACATTAAGGTGAGGGCCTAAATGCAGTCAAAATTGTAAGGGAGTTCAATTTAGGACACTAAAATTCCATACCTTTTACCTTTGACATGTGGCATAATGGCCAAACATGCTTGCAATGGCTATTTCCACCCATTCCAAGCAACAAAATTCTCTTCCTTCCTCATTTTGGAATTATTGGATAATCATTCTCAACTTTTCTTGCTCTATTCTCTCTTTCTCTCTTTCAGAATGAAGCTCTATCAATTTGTTCTGAGCTCTTGGACACTCACAACAACCATGGTCCATGTCTTGTTGCAAATCTATCATGTCCATTATCTCAAGAGGGGAGCCATAGTTGTTGGTAGTTCTCTCTTGTATGTTATTTTATGATCATATCTATCATTATATGATATCTTCTATTATATTTTTATCATGATAGGGGTTCTCCTCCATATTGGGGTTTCATTTTATCACGCATCTATTTCATTATATGTCTTTTGATCTTATCAATATGTCCATGGAGGTAGAAATAGCAAATTGGAGGTTTGACTGAGGCAAACCCCTATACATCCCCAACATTTTTCCTATCTCCATTTGTGTAGGTGAACAAGTTTAGCAGATTGAGATCTTCTATCTAGCATATTTTTGGTTCTTTTTGTGTAGATGATAGTGTAGGCACACAAAAATTGACCTTACATCACGTTGACATCTAAGGTTGAGAACTAATCCATTTGGTATAATAATCTGTATTCGCTATAATTTCTATTTCCATAGTTTAGACCTTTTTATATCATATTGTATTTCTATGCTATTTAACAATTTAAGTTTCATACTCTTTATGAAACTCAACACAGAATCCATTTTTTAACATTCTTTTATTAGTTTACTTGAGCATTTAACATTGAGGTAATCAAGGGTTATTTAATCTTTGAGACCTCATCATCTTGAGAGTAGCAAATCTCCTCCTTTACATTTTGGTGAACCTAATGTAAAGCCCATGTTATATCTTTTTATTCAAATCTTTAATGTATTTGATGATGTCTTTTCAAAACAAGATTTTGATATATTGGAGGATTCCTTGGATGACTTCCTAGAGGCATCTCCTTCTATATTAAAAAACCTATTGTAAAAAATCCATTAATAGAATCTCCTTCTTTCTAGGATAAGATGTCTATAAATATAGTTATAATCTCCACTACCCTTAGTAGGCCTAAGGGACTGGTCATCCATATGACTTTGACTAGTTCATCTCTGAAGTGAGTTCATTCTATCCATGGGATTCCATTTCAAAATGATTCACACGATCTTTTTATATAATACACAAACTCTAAGGCTATTTCTTATATAACAATAGCCCATACTTATAACACAAGATAAAATAGATAAAATATTAATCAACCTACTTCTTTACCACCCGTTGAACCTAACCTTCCTCAAGCACCTAAATCTAGAGCCAAGAAACAAAGAGAGTATGATCTTATCAAGTAGCTTCATGTTAATTTTGCTAAGATCCAATGTTGGGATTTTCTTTAGACTACTCTGGTTTATCAAAGCATGCTTTAGGAAGCTCTTCAAAAAATCATTTTACCTTCTTCTACTAGGCCAACAAATGTGAATGCATTGATAGATCATATTCATGTGGATTTTCCAAATAATACATTATATCCAAATGAAATCCTACCTCTAGAAGTATGAAATTAGGCAAATCTTTTAATAATAATTGTTTACTTGAATACCATATGCATTAGACATACTCTCATTGACACTAGTTTGAAACTCATTATTTGTATTGTCAATTTATCATCAAAATCAAATGTGCTTCAAGATGTCTTGCAACTTCTTCTATGTTAATTCATGGGTTCAATAATGTTGGTTGACTAGCCTTAGGCATTGTAATGTTGCCTTGTAGTTAGGACTCATCACTATGCCCACTATGGTATATGCTATGCCAAGGCCTTTACCATATAACCTTTTCTTGGGAAGACCTTGGATTCATGCTCTAGGAATGGTTACTTCTACTCTTCATCAATTTATAGATTTTTTTTCTAATAATGAGGTAGTCAAGATCAAGGTTGACCCTAATGTTGTACACTTATGTAAATTGGTAGGAGTTGGTCAAATTTTTGTGACATGTACCTTTCAAAATTTTATTGCATCATTATATTCTAATGTATAGACATCCATTCCAGTTGTATCCACTAAAAAGGATGTCCCTAAATAATATTCTCCTTTAAAAAAACCCTCCTAAAGTCAAGAATCTTGAGGCTCTTATTTCCTCTTCTTCTCAATTGAATGCATGTCTAGGTGATGATTGGGGGTTTTTAGATTTTATTGAATCTTTTATCAAAGAATACAAACTTTATCCAATCCATCTAAACATTCCTATTATTTCATTCACATTTACTGTAAAATATGATTATACTTTTATGAGACAAAAATAATTAATGCTATTAATTACACCCTGTATGCTAATATGCCTTCTAAGGAGTTACAATTACACTATGGTCCAGGATTTGATATTCTTTCTAAATTAGGATATGGAGGTAAATTTTGTGGCCATGATGAGCAAGGTATCAAATTTATATTAGAACTTGATCCATGTGGTTCTTTGATAGGAAATGGATGCAACCCAACTTCTAAAGAAAAACCATGATTGAATATTCACATGATTTTTGTTGAGCGTCTTCTCTTAAGATTTTTCATCCTAATTATATTGCAATTGAGGTGAACTCTAATGAATTTTCTCTAGATATTTTATCTTCAAAGGAAGGTTTGAAATAATTCTTAGGTTCCTACATTGAACTTCCTTCTTATCACCATAAACATTGATTCCTATATTGCTTAAATAGGTATACATACTTTGGTGAGTCCATTATGAATACCAATGAGAAGATCCCTCTATGTAGTGATGGTAGAACATGTTCAGACCTTATCCTGAAGACTGTAGTACTCTCTTTAAAGGAAAAAAATTCTAATATTATTATAGATCCAATTTCTTCTAAAAAGGTGATTAAGATTGGGAAATACCTTTCTTCAAAAGAATCTAAATCACACTTTGATATTATACCCCATTATTCTAATATATTTTATTGGTCTTATGAGGATATGCACAATATTGATGAGTCTAATAGATCATAATATCATTATATGTCCTGATACCAAGATTATGAAGCAAAACATTCATAAGATGAATCATAAGGTTTTTGTTTTGGATGAAAATGGAATCAGGTAGTATTACGATCTAAATCCACTTACAAACATTGGAATAAAAAATCACCTAGAGGAGTGATCATACTTGACTAACTCTGGTGAAAGAGAGTCAAGTGATACTTCTAGGGTTTCTATTCCTTTATTGCTATGGAAATGGATATGTAATGTATAGGAGAGTGCAATACTATAATTAAAGTACAAAGGATAGTGAATACCAAGATACTATAGTAGACTAAATGATCATGAAATTGAGATAGTAAAAATAGAAATGAAAGAAGGATCTGAGCGTGCACCTATAATTAAAATCAAAGGTTGAATTGATAGGAGCAGGGTGATAGACAACTTGATCTTATGAGTTGTGATGTGAAATTCTAAATCCTAATGCAATCCAACTGATAACCCTAGAATTTGGAACAAAATTAGGAGGACCAGGGCATTCTAGCACCTTGGTCCTAGGACAAGGGCACCCTACCACCCTGGTCCTTGAGAACCATGCCCAATTTCTAAGGGAAATTTTTTACCTATTTCCTAAGGTTTCCTAAAGTCTTTCATCTCTATCGGATACTCATAGATGCAACTGTAAAATGTAAAGCGGTAGGGTTGTGGCTATATAGGGGTTTTCCTTGGTCAATCCCCTTGCTTTAGTAATTTACACTTCAAAAAATAGATGATATTGTAAATGGAAAAGTGTGTGCTCTTGAATCTTAAGCGTGTCAAATATTGCTATGAGCTAAAATGCAAAATAGAGTCCTACTCAAATGTGTTAGAGAAAACCTTAAATGGTTGTAATGAGAGTGATTTAAATCACAATTAGGATGCAAATCTAAAGCAATAATGTAAGTTTGAAAACTAATATGATGTAGATCTAAAGCTCGATGTAGTGGCATAAGAAAAATATGAAATCATACCAAATCCTTAGGAAGAGGTACAAGCCAATCAACAGTTAGTGATTCCCTTGTTATCCTCCTCTTGAAACTTTCATGGTTGATGAATACTTGATAATGGATGAATTTTTAGACATGAGACTTTACCTGAAGCATAAATTCCAAGATTTGAATTTGATGAAAAATTGACCTAGAATTGATATATTTTCACACAGAGAAATATTTGAATTAAAGAAGACCACCAATTATCTCCTAAAATTTGGGGAAAAACAAGTAGGACCGAGAAGGTGGGTCACCCTGGCCCTGGCAATATTTTTTGAATTTTGGGGACTGAAAGATAACAGGGTTCTAATGTCGAAGCCAACTCAATGGATCAAACAATAATGTGTAGATATGAAGGATGTTCTTTGAAGATTGAAATTAGGGTAAGATTAGAATTAAATAATAAAAAAGGGGTACACCTAGGATCAAGGGCCCAATATTATGATATGTGAATTGGTAAAAAGGGACCAAGGCTTAATTAAATTATTAATTAAATGTCTAAGGAAGTCCTATAATGCATAGTGAAATGGGAAACACTAAGGTGAGTGATAACTAATCATGGAAGGACAACCTAATTAATGGTCTATAATTTACGATGCTACATTTAGCTCCCACTTTAGCGGTGATATGACACTACATGCATATGCAAGCTAAAGTACCAAAAAGTAAACATTCATGAAAAAAAGATATGTCCAAAAATGTTGAACGATGCCCCAATAGTATCCAAAGTACAATGTTAGGAACCACGGTCTAAAAATCCACATTATTAATTTAAATCATAAAATCTCCTAGAATTATTACTAAGAATGATGAAATATAAGGGTAGCTACATGCCCCTTGTTTGGCTTGCTAATTAGGAGGTTGAAACATGGTATCATGTTTACTACTTTGAATTATGAAGGAAAATTGATGACAAATTCTTGTAATGAGGTTA